>NC_081422.1:47334519-47587019 GCF_949786415.1 Peromyscus eremicus
ATATAACTAAGGAGACCGTGGGGTTCTTACCATAATTAAAAACAGAATAAAGGGGATATTTGCAAAGTTGTCACATAATAACTTGATGCTGAACCCCAACATATCTACATAGAAAACGAACAGAAGAGTTAGTGACACTCCAAGCCACTGAGCCTGAATATGGTCAACATAAGCAGTGCTTAGCAAACATCAGAAGTAATTGTGATAATGAGGTCACCCACAGCTGTGGCCTCAACACTTTCGTGTAAACAATGACCTTGGATCTACAAGGTTTTGTGAATAAATGCTTTAATCAAAGAAGCTCTTCTGACCATTTTTTAGTTGGACTCCAGATTAAACTGTTTGATGAGCATACAAAGATATCACACATTCATGGGGGCAGATCCTTCCAAAGTGACCTGTGAGTCAACTTTGACTTCTTATACTTTTTGTCAAGGATATAGAAGACTATATTCTATGAATAGAGATATAGAATACTCTAGATATTTATTCTGTCTATTCTACAAAAATCATTTACCTTAACATGGCCACATATGCAAAGTCAGCCTGCATTCTGCTTGGACCAGGGAAGATGGTGTTAATGACCTACCATTAATGCTATCATTCATCTTGCCTTCAGCAATTTGAAATTCATCTACCTTCCAGATGCTTTTGGACAGTCAGTGTAGAAATATGAAAAATATAAACTTTTCCCTCATGGAATTTACGGTCAAACAGAGAGACTTGCCTACAAATTAATGAAGTCAAAACTAGAATTTAAAAGCAAAAGCCTGGGCTATAGTGGCCCAAACAAGTGAGGCTCATCCACTCATCCCAATGTTAATTAAAGAGACAAGAAATGATGAAAAGCAGAGAAAGATTTAACCAATGTATTGAGAGAGGAAATAAAAAACATGACAACCAGTGACCCCAAGTTCTTCTTCGGGGTACTGATATGGGCTTTAGTTTCAAATAGAGGGAGGATTGGGCTAAGAGTCAAGAGATATGAC
Source organism: Peromyscus eremicus (assembly GCF_949786415.1). Lineage (NCBI taxonomy): Eukaryota > Metazoa > Chordata > Mammalia > Rodentia > Cricetidae > Peromyscus > Peromyscus eremicus. Next base: position 47,335,509 of record NC_081422.1, read on the forward strand.
TAATTAAATGTCCTTATCAAGGTGTAGTCCCACCCATCATCATCTCAGTCAGTCCTGAAGGTGGGTTGCTAAACCACTCTAAGGGACCTAGAGTTTCTTAAGATGGTCTACTCCAGGGTGTAGTAGTTCTCATCTTATGGCTTGCGTGTGTGGCTTTGCTCTTCCTGGCACCTAAGGTGACTACAGGTTTAAGACAAGGATTTATCTTTGTGACTCCAGCCTTAAGGGAGGTTTAGGGGGTGAGAGAGGTTAGGAGGGCAAATCATAGAGTTTTATTACGATCCAACTTGTCAACCACTCATTTGCATTTATGGTTCTCAGATTCCTCAGGAAGTTAGCATGCCAGTGCAGAGTCAAGCAGAGTTCTAACCCAAAGCAAACGAGACAGACACAGAATGAAGGCAGAAACTGCAGGCTTTCCCTCAGATTTCATCTACGTTATTAGAAGTAGCAAAAAGATTGTTTTTCCAGTTGACCCATTCTATCTGTTCCATTTTCTCACAATGGACAATTAAGCTTTGCTATTTCAGTAGCAGAACAATAGTGGAATGAAAACTCTCTTGCATGTATTTGATAATCATATGTGTGATTTGTTGCTGAGGGTAAAGACAAGAATAGAACTGGGAGGCCATAAGGTGCACATATGTTCAGTTTCATAGATGCTGTCTGACAGTTTTCCTAAGTAGCTGTGCCAATTTATAACCACACCTGAGCGCACGACAGCTTCGGTTGGCTCACATCCTCCTACTCCTTTGAATTCAGTCCTGATTTCTGCCCTTTCCATGGGTATTAGTGTGATTTTAGCTTTGAATCTGCCCAGTGGCTGATGAAGTGAAGCATCTTTTCTTAGGTCCTTTGGCCTCCTGTACATCCTCTTTAGTCAAGTGACTATTTCCATCCACTGCCCATTCATTCTTTCTCTCTTTTAATCAATCGCTATGAGTTTGTGATGTTTCCAAATGAAATGCTTTGTTAGCTATATGTATTGTGGCTATCTTCCCACACTCGACCATGTAATTTAACTCATCTCATAGTTTCTTTATAATTACTTATAGAATTTTATTATAACACAACTTGTCAATTATTTATATTTGTTGCTTTCTGACATTTAGAAATGTTTACACGCCAAGGGACATAAAGATACACCATCACACTTTCTTTTAGCTTTATTATTATGCTCTTAATATTTAGATCTATGATTCAACTTAAATCAACATTTATAGTGGTATGAAATAGGGAAACAAGGTTGTTTCTATGATTTTCCGATTCATATAGTTCAAATTGTCAGTCCGTTGTCTTTTCTACAGAGCATCACATCCTGACCAGTCATGTGTGTCTGTTTATCAATTTCTATGGTGCTTCTCTCCCAATCCATGTATGCTTAGATAATCCTTGATATTGACAGTGCATGCTCCAACTTAGTTCAGCTTATTTGAGACTACCCTATTATCCAAGGTGCCTCACACATTCATATGGATTTTTAAATCAATTTGTCAGTTTTTCAAAACAAATAATTTACTGGGCCTTTGGTAGTAACTGAAGTGGGTCACATCGTTGCAATATTAGAATGCTGTAGTCTGTGAGCTATCTGTCCTTCCATGTATTCATTTCTCTCACCTTTACACATTTTTTATGTAGAGACTTCACAAACATTTTAAAACACTCAAACTTTGGTAACTGTTCTGCTTAGTGTTTTAAATCCTATTATTTATAAATTTCATTTTCTAAGTATTAGCTGCAAATCTATAAAATAAAACTGACTTTTGTCTATTGCCTTTATGTTGGCTTATTCCGCCAGGCTCATGTAGTCCACCACTGTCAGTAGATTTTCAAATACATCAACTCTGGACAAAGACTGTGTGTTGTGGAATATTAGTTTGAGATGGGTTACATTCTTTTATGCTATGGAAAATTTGTTTAATGATACAAAGATGTGTTGCATTCCTTTATATTGCATTTGTTTAACTCTGTGAAGCTGTGTTACCTTGCCTGCCTGAAACACCTGATTTTTCTAATAAAGAGCGGAACAGTTGATAGCTAGGCAGGAGATAGAAATAGGCAGGGCTGGCAGGCAGAAAGAATAAATAGAGAAGAGAAAGATCGAATAGCAAGAAAAGGAGAAGGAGAGGAGGATGCCAGGGGCTAGCCACCCAGACACACAGCTAGACATGGAATAAGAAGGAAAGAAAAGATATACAGAAATAGAGAAAGATAAAATCCCAGAGGCAAAAGGTAGATGGGATACTTTTAGCTAAGAAAAGCTGGCTAGAAATAAGCCAAGCTAAGGCTGGGCATTCATAAGAAAGAATAAGCCTCCATGTGATTATTTAGGAGCTGGGTGGTGGGCCTCCCAAAGAGCAAAAAGTAAAAATAAAAACCAACCACAATGACGTAATTCTTTTTTTTTTTCTAGCTCTTTTGTCCTACTGAAATCCACCTCCTCCCACGTTTCCATGTTTCCATTGGGATTTTTTTTTTTTTCTGCATGAAGAATCCTCTTAAGGATTCTTTTACTTTAGGTCTACTGGCAGCAAATTGTCTCAGATTTAATTCTGTCTGGAATTACATTTATTTTACCTCCTTTTTCTAACTATCTGTTGAAGTATAATGTAGACATAGAAAAGTGTACATATCATAGCTTGATAGCTGCAAGAAACTTTTTCAAGCTGAATTGGCAACCACGTGAACAATTCACACAATGTACCTCTTCCTTAAGTAATTATGACTGTGACTCTAACATCCTAGCTTTCTCTGTTGGAATTTTGCATAAAATAAAGTATGTATTTCTTTGTGTGGGTGGTCTCCTTTACCTAACATTATGTTTTGATATTCGTCCACACTGCTGCTTGCAAATATATTTGACCCTCATTGCTCTTGAGGCTCCCTTTGTGTGTGTTCAGGTAGTTCCCAGGTTTGACTCTTTGAATAGGGCAGGAAGAAACGATTACATTTGTATCTTTTAGTGGTTAGAAATAGTTATCTTTGTTGGACTTCTGCTTTGGAATACAGTTGTGGGGTCATGAAATATGACTTACTTAAAACAGATTTTTTTTCAAAGTAAACTTACACTATTTTATAAAGTAATTTCTACTATGAGCAGCAGAATACAAGGGTATCAACAACTCTTCACACATTAACCAACCTTGTTTTTATATCATCTTTTCCATCATAGTCATTTTTGTGCTTATATATTCTCAAAATATTGTCATTTTTAAAAGGTGTGTGTGTGTGTGTGAGTGTGTGGAGTGTGTGTGTGTGTGTGTGTGTGTGTGTGTGACATGTGTGTGGGTGTGTGTGTGATGTGTGTGTGTGATGTGTGTGTGTGTGTGGTGTGTGTGGTGTGTGTGTGTGTGTGTGTGTGTGTGTGTGTGTGTGTGTGTGTGTGATGTGTGTGGGTATGTGCAGGGGCCCAAAGAAGGCATCAGGTTCTCTGGATCTGGAGTTATAGGTGGTATGAGCCACCTGATCTGAGTGCTGGGAACTAAATTTGGACCTTCTTAGAGAGCAGTGCAGACTCTTACTGCTGAGCCATCTCTCCAGAACCTTGAAATGCTAATTTAATTTTAATTTTCCTGATAGCAAATGCAGCAGAGCATCTCCTACAGGTTTCTCCATCATTGGATTTTTAGAATCTTTATAGATTATAGATTATAGAATTCTTTATAGAATCTCTTCATTTGTCTTGGGTATGTCTCATATCAGATATGCATATGGTAAACATATTCTCCAACTCTGTGGGTTATGGTTATGCTCTTTTTTGTTTGTTTTTTTGAGACAGGGTTTTTCTGTGTAGCTCTGGTTGTCCTAGAACTCACTCTATAGATCAGGCTGGCCTCGAACTCACAGAGATCCACCTGCCTCTGCCTCCTGAGTGCTGGGATTAAAGGCATGTGCCACAACCACCAGTGGTTACACTCTCTTAATGCTATACTTCAACAAATAGGAAATCTTAACTTTAGGATTTTAATTTATAATTCTCTTCTTTTTGATTAATATATAATATGGCTGATTGTCAGTATATAGAAATACATTTGCCTTTTCATATTGGCCCCATACAATCCTCTGGCCTGGTAATTATATGCAGAAACTATTTTGGTAGACTGTTTTATATTTTTCACATATATTACAATATTATATTGAATTAAATAATTCTGCTCACTTCTTTCCAATGTGACTACCTTTTGCTTTAAAACACGGTCTAGAACATCTGGGACAATGTTGAAAGAAAAAGGTGTTCCTGGTGCTAGGAAAAAGCATGCAGCCTGTCTCCATCAAGAGTGACATCAGATGCACACTATTAGTAATGAGACTTTACCAGAACTAGCAGGAGCAAAAAGAAGACAGGATCATGAAGACAGCCAAGATGCCGCATTCGAGGAAGCCAATGCTTAGAATTGCTCTCACTTGCATATTAACATTAATACAAATCATTTTTACTTACAAATTGGTGATGATATTCAGAGGGCTTGGGAATAGCTTGCTAGGCAAATAAAATTTTTATTTTCTGTTCAAATGCAGAAGCATTCCATGGTCATTAGGATGTTTGCTGGCATTTCTACTTACTGTTAAGGGCAGCAAAGGAGAGCTAAGTGGTAGGAAAAAAAACTAGAAAAGTCATCAAAGAAAAAATTATCTGAACCAGAGGCAGGGTTACAGGGGGTGTGGGGACAGAGGCAGAGACAGAGAGATCTCTGAGATAGAGGTATGGACCTCCAAGGAGTAGAGGGAGCACAGTGTAAATCAATGGAATAGAACAGAGGACCCAGAAAGAAACTGATGAAGCTACATAACTCTGGACAGAGACAGGAGCCATGTTGGAGAAAAGACAGACTCTTTTATAAATAGTTCTGGGGAAACTGGATATTCACACACGAGAGAAGGAAACTAGGTCTCTAGCTCTTACTCTACAAAAAAATAGATTCAAACAGATCAAAGATCTTAATGCAAGATCTGAACCCCTGAAACTGGCAGGGGAAAGTACTCAGGGATATATATGCACCGGGGCCAAGACTTTCTGCATAGGATTCGAGTAGCTTGGGAAACTACAAGAACTGACGAATGTGATTGTGTCAAACTAAAGAGCTTCTGTGCATCCTAGACACAGTTTCCAGAATTTAGACAGCTTGCAGAGAGGGAGATCTTAAATAGCTATCCACCCAAATGGAGGACTAATGTCTAAAACAAGCAAATGAAAAAAAAAATTACCCGTCAAAAGAACAAATAACCCAAACAATAAACGGGCCAATGAACTGAGCAGATGCTTCTCAGAGAAATACATTGTCCAATCAATACATGAACGTTTTTACACCATCCTTAGCTATTGGGAACTGCAGATTGAATGTATAGCTAGCATCATCTCACCTCAGTCAGAAGAGCTGTGATCTGGAAAACAGAGAACAACAAATACCAATGAGGGTGCAGAGAAAAGAAGACCTTTATACACCGCTGGTGGGTGTGTAAACTGGGATGGCAACTGGGAACCAATATGGAGGTTTTTCCAGCCAACGAAAACAAAACTGCCATATTATCCATCTATACTGCTCCTGGGTATGTACCCAAAACAGCCTAAGTCAGTGCACCACAGGGATCCCCACACCTGATTTCCCACAGCCTTTTCACAGTGGCCAAGTTGGAAGCAGCCCAGGTGAGCATCAACAGATGGATGGATAAAGAAAACGTGCTGTGTGGAAACAATGAAGATTGTTTGACTCTAGAGAATGAAATTATTTTGCTTTCAGATGAATCTCAATACTTAAAAAGACGTAAAGATAGGAAGAGGCTGTTTGGGAATAGAAAGCGAGGGAGTGAAAGAGGTGGAGACAAGAGGGAATGATGGAGGAGAACGTGGTGAAGGTAGTTTATAACACCTACGAAAGTGCCACTGGTTACTCCATTCGTGCACAGACTACACATTAGTGGTGAGTATCAAAAAGACTGTGGTGCACACACACTCATGGACCATACGGACACCATCCCCCAATGAGTTTCTTGACAGGAAACACTCTGCTGCACCACTTTTGGCATAACCCTTAGGTATCAGCAGTCTGCAATTGCCCTGCATTCCAGGAGTGTCCTTTAATTATCTACCATCATGAACAGCACATTCCATCCAGGTATCCTGAGGCTGGCATTGCCCATCTTGGATTCCTTTGAGCACTGTCACTTTATGTCCCTCTTCCTTGATTTAGTAAAACTGCAGTTTAAAAAAAAAATTCTTCAGTTTAAACTGCATTTTCACCTTTAAACTACTCAGCAGCACTGTAGTGCAGGCAGGCAGCATATATCGTTTCTTCTTCAGATAAATGGATCGGGCAAGGCAGGTCGGATGCCGTGTTAAGAGTCATCTATTGGTTAACACATACGAAGTCCAGGAATAAAATCTAAATAACCTGGGTCCATAAGAGCACTGCACACAGTGGGTAAAGGGAGTTGCTGCCAATCCAGAAAAATCTGAGTTCAGCCCTGAGAACCCACATGATGGAATTAAGGAGCACACTCCCACAACTTGTCCTTAGACCTCTGCCTGGTATTCTAGTGTTTATGTGTGCACACCCAAACACACAGACACACAAATAAAGTAAGCAAGTAAATAAGTAAATGCAATTTAAAACTCAGATAATCTGATTCCAAATCCAATGCTCTTATCAGTATATTATGCCACTTAACTAACACTGGTCAAAACAGACATGGAATTGGAAAGCATTTCTCTAGAACGTTCAAATCTACCCTGATCAAAATATGATCCTGTCCTTCCTACTGCATACCTTAGTGAGGGTCAGCATGTATGCTGAGTTTTAGATGTGCTCTGTCACGTGTTTTCTTTTCTCCAACAACTCCACAGCATAGTTATTGTCCTCATCATAAGTGAAACTGTGGCTTACAGAAGTGCAGAATTTTCTCCAAGGCACAAATTAACAAGTGAAAGCAGGAGGCCCTCCTCAAACCAGATTTCCTAAGCAGACAGACATACAGACAGTTGACTTGTGTTCTGCAATCATAGTGGAACAGGTGACTCGGTATATTTTGGGAAGTCTCATACTCAATTCTCAAATATTAGTAGGTCTGCCCAGGGAAAGAGAAGACTGAAGGTCCATGGCTTCATAGGAGAAATAGTACTGGCATGAAAAAGTCCTAAGTAAGCGCTCTATCCTCCTGCCTCTACCTCCTGATAACCTTCATTACATTTAAAATAAGCCATATGTTGATTCGCAATCAAGAAATCAAATGACGGGTAGATATCATTCAGTTAGTGGACTCTTTCAGCTACTTAGCCTGCAACCAGCTTGTGGTCCTACAAACAATCCCAATTCTTGTGAAGAATTGCATGTGCTTGCTCTGGTTAGTTATGAATTAATATTTTATTTAACGGGTGATCTTCCCTTCATTTCCAAGTTCCTGGAAAGCTTTGCAATCGTTGTGCACGGAAAAAGATGGAGTCTTGTGGAATCGCTACCACACATACTGTAGCCAGGCTCACTCTGTATTGTGTGGGAAATGCGAAGCTATTGACATGATACAGCTCTTGTGGTAAGGATGCTTGAAATTCAACAATGGAAACTGAACGGATGGCTTGTCATCAGTAGATGTGGTGCTGAGACCAATTCCTCTATACAAAAGAAATGTGGAAATACAGACCAGCTCCCGTGGCTGCTCTTGAATTAACTTACTCTTTTTCACAGGAAGATGTGCCTGCATTTAGTTAATTCTCCGTTCCCTTTGCTTGGTCTTCCTCTTTAAAATTTCTGAATATTCATTAATTGACATCTATGCCAGATTCCTGCATCTCCCGATGTGCTTAACTGTGAGTAATGCCAAATTTCGCCAGGGACACAGGTGGCAAATGGTTTTGGTTTTGGGAAGGAATGACTCCTTCATTTTCATGTACTAAAAATAGGGTAGGGATGGAATTAATATTTGTTGAGTGCCTAGTTTGTGACAGGCCCAATTCTAGACATTTTAATCTTACCAGTCTCTATGTAAGTACATATTACAAGTATTAACCTCACTTTGTTGGAGCAAGACTTGAGATTATCTGGCTAATGGTTAGCTGTGTGACTAGCAAGTAGCAGAATTGCAGGTGAAGCCAATCCATCTGACTTGAATGTCTGGTTTCTATTCATGGACTGGCTGTACTGGTTTCTATTCACGGACTCCAAGACTAGCATATAATAATACGAGATTTCATTGTTATTGACTCTCTGAAGCTTTCTCTAGCACACTAGACAGTTAAACACACCCAAAAGTGACCAGAAACACCACTTACAACCATTCACCCCCAATCATCCAAACGGTTACAGAAAGGGGGGCTAGAGTTCCGGGCTGTAATTTATAGTACTGAGGACATTTTAAAATGTAATTAGACAACACTGGGTAGAATTCTGTGAAGATTCTCAGCTGTGCCATGAAAACTTTACAAAGTAAAGGAAGAGAGAGATTTCAAGGACCAGCTGCCGCCTTGCTGGGAAGCTGCCTGCCATGGCTACTTCTCCAGAGAGCTTCCCAAAGGGACTCTGCCAACATTGCTGGGGCCAAATCAAAGCTGGGTAGTTTCAAGAGCAAACACATCAGGAAAGGATTTCCCAGGAAACTCGTCTTTTCATTCTCAGACATCCCTAAACCCATCAGTGCTAGTGTTTGTCCTAGGCCTCGAGAGACGCTCATTCATACGAACATGAGGAGATCATTTCCTTTTGCTATCACTAAATATACTGCACTCTGCACACACCTTGTGGATGATTCGGAAATGAAGTAAATGAACACAAATGTCTGGACTCCTGGAGATGGCCTTCCAGAAAGAGGGGATGGGGGGCAGGCAGATGTACAAACAAAAACGGAGATTTGACATTACATCAGAAGCTAGTGAGTACCAAAGTGGGAGACAATGATATCAGTCTCCATTAGCATGCATGGGGATGGAAGTCTTAAGGATAAAGAATGATCCAGAGTTCTAGGACTTGGAGTAACCAGCCTTAGATAAGAAACTAGTCTCCCCGATTGTCCTCACACAGACAGTGATGCCAGGCTCTCAGTGTCGAGGAGCTGAGTGGTTCTGGTTTGTTGGATGCATGGAGAACTCTGGGAACCCTCTACATCTGATAGTGTATTAAAGATGAAAGAAAGGACTATTTTATCTTGAGAAAATTGAGTTCCTGAATATTCCCTTGAGAAGTTTGGGGTGGGGAGAAGGGGAGCTATCATCAGCTAATAAAATCTACCACGAATGTCTCACCAATTTCAAAGTGACATTGAACTAGGCGCAGAACCAACAGACAGTAAGTCAAATTTGACCTCTCCAGATCAGTCCAAGATGTATAAAAACACTTGCTGTTTTTGTTCAAGTGTAACAGGTAGAATCTGTGTTCATCGATACACACCATTGTCTGGGGCAGCCCTAGCACCCCAAAGTTTTTTCTCATGCCCATTCACAACTAGCGCCATGGTTTTTGCAGCCATAACCACTTCCCTGTGGTCTTCACTGTTGGTCCTGAACTTCCCACAATGGTTTTATGCAGTGTGTACCCCTCTATTCACCCCTTGGCCTTTCTTAGGTCTGTGAAGCATACAGTACTAATTTGCCTTTGTCTTTGTCTTTGCTGGGTATCACAACTCTGTATGAATGTGCCACAGCTTAGCATTGGATTATCTGGATGATCCGTAGTTTAGAACTATTACACACAAGTTTGCTATAAACAATTTGTTAAGCATGATAATGCATACCAGTGTGTACCCAGCAATGGCACTGTTAGGTCACAAGGTGTTTGTTACACATTTTGCTTTAGTAAGTGGTAGTTGTCTAGAATCCTTACACTAATTTACACTGTCACTAGAAAAAAATCCTATTAATTCTAGTCATTTTACATTATCACAATACTTGTTGTTTTCAGGTATGATCAATTTATTGATACCTGATATCAGAGACTGATACCTGAGAGTCCTTCTCTATAACAAGGGGACCAATGGCTAATCGACAATGCCAACAGCACTTCTCACCAGGAGATAAGCTATTTCCACTTTTTTTTATGTATGACCTCTGCCCTTCCCCTTGTCCTATTCACGATAGAGAGTAAACTCCACAGTGGCATGGACTTTGGTGCTGTATTATCAGCTAGAACTGATAAAAGGTGGTGTTAAAAAAATTGATGAATGAGTAACTTATAAAGAAACTACATATCTTACTTCTATGAAAGTTGATAAACTCTGTAACTCTGGATTTAAAACCTTTCCGTAATGAAAATATTAAAATTTTGGATAACGATTTACATAGAGATAACTGTAACATTTTATAATATTTATAACATTTTTACAATCACACTGAATTGGAAGTAGTCTAAATATTGAATGATTAATCATCAGCCATTAATGTACATTAATGATTAATGCAATGAGGTACATGATATTCAGAAGTAATATGGGGCTCTTCAGTAATTTCAAAGACTATATACCACCTGCTGGTATGGACTCCCCAACTACATTAGAAGAACTATACTCTCATGTGTGTGAGAGTTTGTGTTTAGGAAGGGAAAGAGGACACTTACATTTATGGAGTAAGAGAGAGGGTGTTAGCAGTCTTTCTGAGTGATAAACTAAAAAATGAATTCTTTTCCTTATATTTTTCTGTATTTTCTCAAACAAGCATAAGTTTTCATTAGGTAAACAGTATTTTTTTTTACAAAATTATTTGGAACTCTGGCAATGATGGAGCAGGCCAATTTCTCCCAGCTCCCCACATCTCTAACTAAAACTCAATGGATATAACATAACAAAGTACGAAAACTTTGAAATGCAAACATATGGTATATTTTGTTTAAATGAAACCTTGAATTGGAAGGAACAACCCTGCTAGGTTTCCTTATTATTTTCCACACAGACCCCAAAATATAGTTCTATAGGCCTTCTTCATTTGGATCTGCCAATGGGCACATATTCAAAAAGAAAAGAACCAGCAATTCACAAAATGAGTTAGAAGTACTGCTTTCTCTTTTTGGAAGGGTTTGAAAATGATGGGTATGTGTTCTTTTTTATAAATGTTTCATAAAATTCTCCCATGATAACATCTGGCCTTGGGCTTTTCTCTGATGGGAGTATTTTCATGACTGATTCAGTCTCCTCTCCTGTAATAGACTATACAGAATTTTTGCTTATTTATAATTCAGCCTTGGTAGAGTGTAAGTTTCTAGAAATGCATCCATTTCTTACAGATTATCCATTCTGGCATATAATTATTCAAAGTAATGTCACATTTGCCTTTGTATATCCATGACGGTGCCTGTAACTCTCTTTCATTTCTAGTTTTATTATGAATAACCTCTCTCTTTTGTGGTCACTCTAGATTTTAAAGAATTCTCTCTACCTTAAAAAAATTCTTAGTTTTCTTCACATTTTTCTAATTTTATTCTGTCATTTAACTTCTATTGTTCTTTTTCCCCCTTACTTTACTGTGTGATTAGCTTCTTTTCCTAGTCCCTAAGGTATATAGTGATATCGCTCACTTGAGATTTTCTTCACGTATGCATTTCTGATGTGCCCCCCGAGGGACAATGTGATGGTATTTGGGATTCCTTGGGAAATGCACTTCTAAGTCTATCTGTGAGGGCATTTCCAGAATGGGCAGCTGAGGGAGGAAGCTTGGTCCAAATGGCCAGCACCTTCCCACAGATAGTCTGGATGCAAAGAAGTCCAGTGGAAAAGCACCACAAGCCTCCATGCCTTTGCTCCTTCTTGAGTGGGTGTGTCTGCCATCCTTGCTGCTATCATCCGCTGACAGAACATTCCAGCTTCTTTACCCTGTCTATGTGTGCTCAATACCATGACTCTGCAGGCCGCTGGCACCAAATCGGAGGTACGATGGCATCCAGCTCCACGGATAAGCAGCTTCCAGGTACAGCCTCTCTAGCATTTGGACAGCCAAATCAGGTAAGCCAATCTAATAAACCCCTTTTTTACAGTACATAAACACTCTATGGGTTCCATTCCTCCAGATAGCTCTACCCAGAATAGCATTTATCACTATAAAAATTCTTCTTAGAACTGCTTGTGTTGCATCCCGTGAATTCCATTGTGTTCTGCTTCCATTTTTCTGTCTTAAGACATTTCTTAATTTGCTTTTAAAGGATAAAAGCCAAAAAAAATTACACCCGACATCATAGTTAATAACAGAAAACTCAGGCTCCACCTGTCAGATCAGGAACAAAACAAGGTACCCAAGTTTGCTGCTCAAAAAGTATTAGAAGAGGTTTCTAGCATGACAATTAGGGTGTTTGGCCATCCCATCACCAGAGTAGGTCAGTTCGGACTGTCTCTCGACCATTGCCAACAGTCTGTTGTGGGGGTATCTTTGTGGATTTCTGTGGGCCTCTCTAGCACTTTGTTTCTTCCTATTCTCATGTGGTCTTCATTTACCATGGTCTCCTATTCCTTGTTCTCCCTCTCTGTTGTTGATCCAGCTGGGATCTCCCACTCACCCAAGCTCTCTTTCCCTTGACCCTCGCCCTTCACTACCCCCACTCATGTCCAGGCTGTTCATGTAGATCTCATTCCATTTCTCTGTCACTGGGCGATCCCTGTGTCTTTCTTGGGGTCCTGTTTTCCAGGTAGCCTGCCTGGTGATGTGAGTAGCAGTCCAGTCATCCTTGTTCCACATCTAGTATCCATCCAACTACTGAGGGATCTGGATGCAGAGATCCATGACTAGGCCCCAGGTGGATCTCTGGGAGTCCAATTAGCGAGAATGAGGAGGGTTTATATGAGCGAGAATTGTTGAGACCAAGGTTGGATAAAGCACAGAGACAAATAGCCAAACAAACGGAAACACATGAAATATGAACCAATGGCTGAGGGGTCACCAATTGGATCAGGCCCTCTGAGTGGGTGAGACAGTTGATTGGCCTGATCTGTTTGGGAGGCATCCAGGCAGTGGCACCGGGTCCTGTGCTCATTGCATGAGTCGGCTGTTTGAAACCTGGGGCCTATGCAGGGTCCCTTGGCTCGGCCTGGGAGGAGGGGACTGGACCTACCTGGACTGAGTCTACCAGGTTGATCTCAGTCTGCGGGGAAGGCTTTGCCCTGGAGGAGATGGGAATGGGGGGGCGGGCTGGGGGAAGATGAGGGGGGCGGGAGGGGGGAGAACAAGGGAATCCGTGGCTGATATGTAGAACTTAATTGTATTGCAAAATAAAAATTAAAAAAAAAATATCCCAACCAAAAAAAAAAAAAAAAAAGCAGTGAGAAGCTATTGAGGATCAGGTACATACTTATTTCAAAGAAGTTAAGTGGAAAAAAATACATGTTTATGTTTCCGGAATATGGTATGTAAAATAAAGTATTACAATATTTAAAAAAAAAAAAAGTATTGGAAGTCCTAGCTGTAGTAACGAGATAAGAGAAAGAACAGAAAACACTGAAATCATAAAAGATTGATAAACAGCCCACAGTTTGTGGATTAGAGGAAACCTAAAGACTTTATCCCTGGAAAACTATAACAAATAAATAAATTTGGAAACTGCAGAATGGAAAGTCCACGTAAGAAATAATATTTCTGCATGCCAACAATGACCTGTCCATGAAACACTGTTTGTCTAACATCTATTGTAGAATGACTCTTGACACTGTCATAACACAAAGCTCATCATGTGGCAGGTGGCTATGAATAGTATCTCAAGGAAGACGCAAAGACGAAAAATTTGTAAACATTAAATAGAACCACAACAATAGAAGAACCTAGGTACAAAACCCAATCACACCTATAAAAGAACTAAAAATGGTAACAGTAAATGCTTACAAATATTAGGGGAAAATGAATACATCTCTAGTGTGAAATAAAAAAATAATAATCCAAAGCTAGAGAGATGCCTCACCATTGGAACAAAACAGATAAAATGTATTCAAAAGCTCTTTGTATCATTTCTTACAACTGCATGTCAATATGTGATTATCTCAGAATAAAACTTTAAATCATGTACCCAAAGAGAAAACGGAAGAATGGCATTAGTAGTGAGGGGAGAGAAATCTGCTCCGGTGTGCCTGTCTATGCTGCACCCGAAGCTTCTGACAAGCTTAACTATGGAGTTGGCACCAGTGTTTTGGAGTACACACTTTTTCTGGAATGTGCCTCACTTTCTTGTAAGTGAGCCTAAGAATGCTGGCAGTATCAAGGAAGATACAAGAGTTGACAGATGGCGTTATAGGAAAAAGAAAAAAAAGAAAAAGAAAAAAAAAACCTCAGAAACCCAAATATGAAGAATCTGGCAAGGATAGAGTATCACCACCCAAAATCAGAATTGTGTTTTAATGAAACTGGGGGTTTATTTAGCCTAGCTTGTGAACGTAGGAATTGTGGAATTACACTGTGGAAGTTAGACATCCTGTGTAAAGAATCATAAAGGAACCACACTTAACAAGGAGAACATACAAGTGGAAGAGCTAGCCTTGCACACACATCAGTCTGTCTCTAGAGTAGGACCCGTGCAGAACTCTTTAAATCTGTTAAACTCCAAATGAAATTATAAGCATTTTCTTAGCTTTATTTCTAAAATAGGCAAAGAACCTACAATTATGTTTCAAAACAAAACACTAAAGTGACCTTGTAAAATTTCTCCCATTAACATTGGCATTAAATGGACTCAGTATGTTTTATCCTCTGTGTGTGTGTGTGTGTGTGTGTGTGTGTGTATGCAACAATTATAAATAAAGAAGTCATGAACTTGAGAGAGAGAGAGTGGGGAGGACATGGGAGATATTGGAGAGAGGACAGGGAGAGGGAAAATGATATAAATACAATACTCAGATTGAAATTCTCAAAATTGATTGAAAATACTAATGAAAACAACACATGATATTTTTTAAACATCAAACTTACTAAAAATAAAAAAGCTACACCAAGTTATTAGGATTTTGAGAAATTTTTATATTGGTATAGTTTGAGCTATGGAAAGTCATTTTAATGATCTGAACAAATTCTACGTAATTGTCATGTTTTAAAGAAATAGAAAACAAACAAACAAATTATTCCTTCTTTTTTTTCTTTTTTTTTATTTTGAGACAGGGTGTCACTATTTGCCCCAGCTCACTTAGAACTCACTACATAGACCAGGCTGTGAACACACAGAGACCCATTGTCTCTGCCTCCTGAATGCTGGAATTGAAGGTATGTGTCACCGTTCCATCTCACCTCCATCTTTGCATGTACGTTTTGATCCTAATGATCATATGGACAATAAATAAATTATCAGCCTATCAGTCAACTCAACCTTCACAGACAACCCTAACAATTTCCTTTTTCAAAAGTATAAACACTAAAGTATCAGACAAGTGACAGGGACCTTTTAGAAACACAGCTGACTGTCTGCCGAACTGTTAGATTTATGACTCACCGTTACTCATTTCCTATAAGAATGATAACAGCCTGTAGTAAAAAAAAAAAAAAAAAAATAGGTGTGAAAAGACATTAAGAGAAATGAGAAAACACTTTATACTGGCAACTTTGACACCTTTCCAGAATTTTAAAGAAAGCTGTAAATAAACTCCCCACTTAGAAATCGTGCTCACTCCATCCTGCTTGAAGGTGAATAATGGCAAAATCTGTGAACGGAAGCATAATAAAGCAAGGTACAGAAACAACTCAAAAAGTTAAACAGTTTTTCACCTTGATTTTACCCTAAAGGACGATAGGGGAAAAACACAAGTTAGTCTCTAAATTTTAGACAAGCAGTCAACTAACTGATGGATTCAGACAGAATTAAAATGTTTTCAATCAAGTAAGTTAGAATTTACATAATGCACACTCTCTGTTCCCACATAGTACTGCAAGTGAACGGTACCACTGCCCACCTGCACCAAGAAGCTGAACTCACCTCCAGCCCCAACTTTCTTCTACATCATTAGCACACCTTCCTCACAAAGCACCTGTAATGCTTAGCGTTGTCTACCTGACACAACCTAGAATCTTTTGGAAAGAGTCTCAATGAGAGACTGTCTACGAGGTTGACATATGGCCATGTCGGGGGGGGGGGGGGTTGTCTCAGTTAAGTTCATTGATGTGGAAAGAGCCAGCTCACTGTGGGCGGCACCATTCCCTATGTAAGGGCCCTGAACTGTATGAGTGGAGAAATTGAGCTGAGGGCAAGCAAGCAAGCAAGCAAGCAAGCCAAGAACGGATGCACACATTCCTCTCTGCTCTTGCCTATGGGTGTGACTAGCTGCTTCTCAACTTTCTCACAATCATGGGCTGTAACAGGGAAGTATGAGCCAAAATAAATTCTTTCTCTCCTGAGTCGCTTTTTTTGTCACAGTATTTTATCACAGCCACAGAAATGGAACTAGAACAGCACCCACCTATACTCCGAGCATCTCTTCCCTGGACCTCTAACATTAACTGAGGCTTCTTCATTCAAAACCATCCAGGTTCTTTTGAAGTCAGTCTAGACTTTCTTACTCTAGTACTGGGGCAATTATCTGAATCTAATGACACTATATACCTGCAAATATTCCGCTGCTTGTATTCATCTCCAGTTTGGCTTTGCACAGCTGGTACTTGTCAACCTGACATTCATTCCTTCCCAGACTTACTTCAGCACCAAACACATTCTGATCACACCAGTCTCCATGCTATGTCCTAAACAGCTTACAGCTTACCTTGGTTTTGATCATTCTGATTTTTTTCCTGCCTGTTTTCTTTTCACGTTGTCTTCTGGCATTCTCCTCATAATCCTTAAGGGAGCAGAGGAGTGGCATTTTTCAGTTGCCTAGCCACAAGTGCCAACCTGGAACAAAAGCTGATTTACAAGAAGGGCATGGGAAGCTGTCAAAGCTTAGGCTAAAACTGGTGTACATCAATTCCATTACTAGTCATTATTTGAAAGCAGTCACATGGCTGGGCCTAGCTTCAAATCAGGCTGGCAAAAGCAATGTTCACTAAAAAAAAAAGGAAAACTGGACTTGGGTGGACGCTCAGTAATTTCTACAATAGACTGTTTAAATAAAGACTCGGCAGAAGATAGCAATTTGTTTACCTTGATTTGAGCACTACACAGTTTATGCATGCATTAAAACATCACATGATGTTTTAAAAACACACACAATTTCCTGTGCATGTTGTGGGTACATGTGTGTATGCATGTATATGCACATGTATATGGAGGTCAAAGGACATCCCTCAGGTGTCATCGTCAGAAATGCCATCAGGAGTGGGTCTCTCACTGGCCTGGAGTTCATCAGTTAGGCTGAACTGGATGGTCAGTGAGCCCCAGGGATCCTCCTGCCTCTGCCTCTCCAGCACTAGGATTACCAGCAGGTGCTATCACACCTGACATTTTTATGTGGTAACTGAGGACTGAACTCAGTCAGGCCTCATAGTTGCAAGTCAAACACTTTACTTAGTCATGCTTCCAGCTCCAGATGTGTACAATTGTATGCACCAATTAAAATAAGTAAACAAAAATAATTATAGTATCAGCAAGAATACAAATGTGTAAGAAAAAGAAGCAAAAAGCTTGTGCTTGCCATAAACACTCACTAGAAGCTAAACTGAAGCTATCATAAAAATGCCAAAAATGGGTAGTAAGTCTTTAATTGTCTAGATGTCCCAGGAATGATCATGTTGATCTTCTATATGTTTCATATAATCACTGTATTTATTAAGTTACTTTAAACCATTCTTTTTAATATATAACGTTATAAAGTATATTATAGTATTGACATTACAAGATGCCATATAAACAAATCTACAGACCAATATTACTTGTGAAACATCTACAAAATATTCCTATAAAATACCAGTAAGGAGAATATACAGAATACTATAAAAAATGCATCATTGTAGCTATAAATAGAGTTTACTCAAAGAACATAAAGATGTTAAACACTAGGAATTCCATGATAAAAATCAGTATAGTGGGGCCTGTGAGATAGATAGTCCAATAGATAAGAGACTTGCCATTGAGCCTGATGACCCGAGTTCAATCCCCAGGATCCACACACTAGAAGGAGACGCACAGAAAACATGCTAGACGTTCATACTACAACCTCTGACAACTATGTAACCCTCTCCTCCTCCCAGTGACAACCTCATCAACTCAGTTAAAATAAACTGAATGCCATATCTAAAGGGAATAAAAGCTACCCTCAGTAAAGGAATCACAAAAGGAACAGATGATAATTTTCTGCCCCAAAGGGCTATGCTGGATAGTTTTATGTCAACTTAACACAAACCAGAGTAATTTTGAAAGAGAGAACCTCAATTGAGAAAATGATCCCAGCAGATTAGCCTGGAGACAAATCTGTGGTACATTTTCTTGATTAATGATTGATGTGAGAGGGCCTAACTCACAGTGGGTGATACCATCCTGAAGCAGGTATCACCTGGGATGTATTAAAACAAGCAAACAAAAAACCAACTGACCAAGCATGAGGAGTAAGCCAGTAAGCAGTGTTTCTCTATGACCCTTGCTTCAGTTCCTGCCTCAAGGTTCCTGCCTGAGGTTCCTGCCCTAGATTCCTTTCATGATGGACTATAAGAGTAAGATGAAATAAATCCTTTTCTTGACAACTTATTTTTGGTCATAGTGCTTTATCACAGCAATGGAAACCACAACTAAGACAACAACCTTGAGGGGAGGGGAGTGGCATCGGATCGAGGAATAACTGCTTAAGGAAATATTAGAGAAGCTAAGGCTTCCTGACAGTGCAGTGACCCTTGGGGTAAAAATCGTGCATTCGAGCCCACCCCTCCAGCAGCAGAGAGGGCCTCCACTCAGCACATCTGTCACCTTCAGCACCTGCCTAAGGAGCTGTAGTCAGGGAATCTCCCTGTCAGGCTTCCTGGCAAGCCTCCATGAAGGTTGCTCTTGGCGACTCCATCTGCCAGAAGATGGAAAGTGTGTCTCACTGACAGGCATGCCTTGACTCTGCCCGGGAGGACAGGTGAAAGTGTTAAGGATGACCTGGTATAAAGCTTGAGTGGCATGGCAAAGCTGGGGGTTGCTGAGAAACAGCAGCAGCAGACAGATCCTCTCAGTGGGAAGCTATTGGAGTGCAGGCAGCTGGGTTTGGAGTGAAGAAATCCATCCAAGTGAGGTGGAGGCAGCATTGCTAATGCCAGCAGGCTTTGTTCAAGAGGCCGCACACCAAATAATCAGAGAGGAGCCCTGTGTGGGTACAAGGGGGAAGGGTCACAGCTCCCAAATTGATCCTTACCAATCTTCACCCACTCCATCCAAGAGCTCAGGTCCAATCAACTAGTGCCAGCAAGGTGGGGAAAAAATGCACAAAGAACCCTGACCAGCCCTTCCGAGTCACAGGAAAGGTTTTACGCACAGTCTGAGCCTTCTTCAAGAGGAAACCAGCCTGGAAACTTCCTCCATGGCACCACCAACAACAGTTTTACCCCAGGTTTACCTTTTTCTAATGCTGGTACCACAGATCAACCAAGGGTTTTAAAAAGACCCACTATGGGCCCCACACAGTGTTGGTTCCTAATAGGACATCAGAAGAGCCTTTCAAAAACATCTCATCACTAAAAGCAATTCAAGGCACATTTAATGCTGGAGGAGTGAGATTACACACGGAAGTGTGGCGTGGTGATTTCAGGGAACAGCAGTACAGAAAAATCCAAACAAAGAAGTGGGATGTGGGCCTTGGAGGGAGGAGGGGAGAGGAGGACAGGCAGGCAACGGGAAAAGGAAGAACACTGTGGGTGGGAAGAACAGAATGAGTGGGGGCTCAAACATGGAGGAGAGCTGGCATGAAATGAAGGTCACAGCATCTGGTGAGGATTCACGATTCACGGGCCTCTTCCTACTGGGAAGATATTTGATGCTGATCCTGGTGCTGTGGGTTCTCTTTAAGCTGCCAGTCTTTCGCACCAGGTCAACACCAGCTCATTGCATAGTATGTGAACATTTCAGGGTGACCTAGGTCATCTTCGTATCTCACACACTCAGCAAGGGTGACCTACAATATCAAAGCTGGTTAGAATGCTAATGGGGTTTCCAGACAACCTCACTCGTGAAGCTTTTCTCTTAGCCATCTTTCTCTGAATTTAAACCTTAGGAACTTTTTCTCCCCAGTGTGATCATTTTACCAAAGACCATGCTCCATGAGAACAGCATCTATAAACTTTGTCAACCATAGAGTATGTATTAAACACCAACCGTGAATGAGGCATTTGGGTGCTATAATAAGTAAAATTAAAAATCAGGGGAAAAATCATAAAAGTCGGGGAAAACATGTTTATTTTAGTACTAAAATAGCAAATGTATTAAATAACTTCTAGGTATCATATACTAGGATAGGGTTTGTGAATCCTCACATCCAAAAGAAGATATGAGAAGAGGTAAAAACACACAGAAAACACATTGCACTCCAGACTGTGAAGAAAAATGACACATGAGCTCTGAGGATTAGAAATATCAGATAAGACCATTAATCCAGCTTAGGTTTGTGGCAAGGGACAGCCAGATATCAAGGACTATTGATGAAGGCACTCATATTGGAATTCTGTCTTAAAAGTGTGAAAAAATGTCCTGGCTAGTTTTATGTCAACTTGACACAAGCTAGAGTCATCTGAGAGGAGGGAACCTCAACTGAGGAAATACCAACATAAGATCCAGCTATAGAGCCCAGGCTCCATTAGCCCACAATGCCAGGCCTGCCACCGGCTGACCAACTCAGCTGGGCCCAGATCCAGCACTTTGAGTAGGTCCACCCCAACATATTTGAGCTGTGCAGCATTAGAAGGAACCAGTCCCGTAGAACCAGAGCTACAGGCTCACCATCACTCTGGCAACAGCAGGATATCCAAGACCAATTTCAGTGATGGTCCGGTACTTGTGCTTCAGAAACCAGAAATCTTGATCCAGACCAGCTGCTCATAGCAATGAATATTTGCATGCAAAGCTGTCTGGGCAAAATAATAATGATGATAATGATAATAATAATAATAGTTGTTATAATAGTTGGTAGTAGTAGTAGTATATACTGTGCGACACATCGCCATGATGATGGGTCTATGAGGCTGCCAAGGGCCACGTCTAGATCCGTGGTCCTACTTCATCCAGGATCTGCGTTGATGTCCATGGCCATTGTTACCACCAAAAGCCATTTGGATGTCCATGGTTTGTGCTGCCACCTGGAGCCATGTTGATGTCCACGGGCCATCCTGCCACTGGGGGCCATATTGATGTGAGTGGCCTGCGTTGTCACCTGAGGCCATGATGATGACTGGGTCTGTGCTACCAAACAAGAGCCATGTCTGAGTCCATGTTCCTACTGTGGCAGAGGGCCGTGTTGATGTCTGTGGTCTGTACTGTCACCAGAGGCCATGCTGAGGTCTGTGCTGTCTCCAGAAACCATGTCTAAGTCCATGGTCCATGCTCCTGCTGACTCTAAAGGGCAAGAAAGCTACTACTGCCATGGTAGGGACATAGAAGGCTGCTGTGACAAGCCCTAAACCCACCCCCACCCCCAAAAGAGTATCAGCCTAGACAGAAAGCCACTTAAGAGAACTCTTTACAATTGTAATAAGGATGCTGAAGTACAGCTCTTCACAGTTGATGCTTCTGGCTCGGGTAGAGGCAGGGAAAGAGGGAACGACTCAGTTTTTTTTTTTTCTTTTCTTTTCTTTTCTTTTTTGGTTTTTGAGACAGGGTTTCTCTGTAGCCTTGGCTGTCCTGGAACTCACTCTGTAGACCAGTCTGGCCTCAAACTCACAGAGATTTACCTGCCTCTGCCTCCTGAGTGCTAGTATTCAGACTGTCTCTTTAATGGGCTGGCCACTGGGAGTTTGACTCTGCTCTAGTGAGTATATGAGCAACACAAAATGGACTTTTTTTTCTTCTGATTTTTTTTGGGGGGGGCCTGCAAGGTTTGGGGACAGACCTGGGAGGACTGGGAAGAGAGTGTGCTCCTGGTTCAAGATGTGAAATTCCCATATAATCAATAAAAATATTATGAAGAAAAAAATCTAGCTGTAAATTATTTCTTAATTAGTGATTGATGGGGAAGGGCCCAACCCATTGTGAGCAGTTCCATCTGTGGGTTGGTGGTCCTAAGTTCTATAAGAAAGCAGGCTGAGCAAGACAGATGAGCAAGCTGGTAAGCAGCACCCCTCCATAGTCTCTGCATCAGCTCCTGCCTTCAGTTTCCTGCCTTATTTGAATTCCTATCCTGACTTCCTTTGATGATGAACTGTGATATGGAAGTGTAAGTCATATAAACCCTTTCCTCTGCAAGTTGCTCTCGTCATGGTGTTTCATTACAGCAATAGAAATCCCAACTAAAACAAAGACATAACTCAAAAAGGGAGAAGACAATGGCGGTAGAAAGATCAAAGACACAGAGAAGCAGGGCAGCAGGACCATCCAAGAGCTGAAGCACAGCACTAAGGAGCAGGCCCGATAAAGAAATAACTGTTCCGACAGCCACAGACCAGACATCAGGGGACTTGAACACCGGGTCATAGAGCTTTATCTTTGCCACAGAGACTCTGGGGACCCACAGAAAAATGTGGCCACATAGCTGGGTGCTGTGGGATGTTCTGTATGGCAAATGTATTGCTAATTAGTCAATAAATAAAACACTGATTGGCCAGTGGCCAGGCAGGAAGTGTAGGCGGGACAAGGAGGAGAATAAAGCTGGGAAGTGGAAGGCTGAGTCAGAGAGACACTGCCAGCCGCCACGATGACAAACAGCATGTGAAGATGCCGGTAAGCCACGAGCCATGTGGCAAGGTATAGATTAATGGAAATGGATTAATTTAAGCTGTAAGAAAAGTTAGCAAGAAGCCTGCCACGGCCATACAGTTTGTAACCAATATAAGTCTCTGTGTTTACTTGGTCGGGTCTGAGGCTATGGGACTTGCAGGTGAGAGAGATTTGTCCTGACTGTGGGCCAGGCAGGAAAACTCTAGCTACAGCCGGGGACAGCATAGTAGCTTACAAGGCATGCATAGGGTCTTGGATTCAATAGCCAGCATCACACACACACACACACACACACACACACACACACACACACACACACACACACACACCAAATGACAACAAAGAAAACTCTGCTCAAATGTTACAAATTTAGATAAATAAATTTTTAAGAAGTACTGAAACCTTTAAACACCACAAATCCAAAATAAAGTTCTTATGTAACTAGATAAGAGAGTACATTGAATAAGGATTGGCATTTTAGAGAAGAGTAAGAGGGGTTGAGGAGATTGTTTAGTCAATGAAACGATGCCTTGCAAGCATGAGGCCCTGAAGCCATGCCAGGCATGGTGGAATATACTCATAATTCCATACTAGGAAGGCAGAGACAAGCAGATCCCCGAGGGAATCACTGGCTGGCTAGCCTTGCCTACTTGGTAAGTTCCAGGCCATGAGAGACCCTGTCTCAAAACATAAGATGTATGGCAGCTGAGGAACAACACCCAAGGTTATCCTCCGGCCTGCACACACACACACATGTACCTGACACAGAAACACACACATGCACACGCACAAAAGATCAGAAAAAGACTTAAATAAAAACTAAAGTAAAACACTGAACAGACAGAAAATACATAAAGAGAACAGCTTGTAGAAAGGAATAATAATAAATCAGCCAAAATTCTCCAAATATTTTAAGATAGTTCACATTAATGTGGTACATATACATGTGAAGAAGAACCAATAACTTTCAAAGGTGTCTCCCCAAAAAGTAAAACATAAAAAGATAAATTTTTAAAAATGAAGGAAGTTTTCATAAATTAAAATAAAACTTGTACCTATATATTTAAAGAACACATTGCTGCCATGGAAAATAAAAATGTCAACACAGAGATGTTAACTAGCTAAGTATCAGTCCTTGAATAAAAGGAAAAATACCTTAAATATCTAAGTCATTTACAGGGAAGAATGCCAATTAGATTAGACATGTTGAAGGCCGAAGTTCACACTAGTATGCAACAGTGTGGCACTTTTAACATAGAAGAAAGAAAGAAAGAAAGAAAGAAAGAAAGAAAGAAAGAAAGAAAGAAAGAAAGAAAGAAAGAAAGAAAGGAAGAAAGGGAGGAAAGAAGGAAGGAAGGAAAGAAAGAAAGAGGAGGAAAAGAAAATACAAACTAGAACTTAAATCTACCCACAACAATATTTCAGCATAAGGTCAGCGATGTGGGAGAAATTAGCATTATCTTTCCAGGAGCCTATCTTGAGGAATTTACCACGAAGCAGCCTCATACTACCACAAAATAACAGAACAAGTTTTAGCAGTGTTTCAGGATTCAATACTGAATATATTTGCCTACAGAAATAAGACTGAAGGACTGAGATGATTATATTAAAACAGTATACAATAGCAGCCGAAGTAGCCAGTAGACCCTGAGGCGTCCCCGGTGGACCTCCACTACGAGCAGACAGAATCATGACTTACACTGCAGAAAAGCATTTTAAAATGAGTCATAATGAAGAAGTGTTGGATGTAGTGTGCGTGCGTGCGTGCGTGCGTGCGTGCGTGCGTGCGTGCGTAGCATGTGTTTCCTTGGGCACACTTGTATACATGCAGGTGCACATGCGTGTGACTGCCGAGACCAGAGGGTGATACCTGGTGTCTTCCTCTATCACTCTGCACCTTATTTTTTTTTTTTTTTCTGAGACAGGGTCTCTCATTGAGCTCAGCCCCTCTAACTGACTAGACTGGCTGGTCAGCAGGCTCCAGGGATCGCCTGTGTCCAGGTTTTTGTGGTAAGGTTACAGGCAAGTACCACCATACTTGACTTTCATGTGGGTGCTGGGGTCTAAATTTAGGTTCTCACACTTGTATAGCAGGCACTTTAATTAACAAGTAATCTCCTTAGCACTCCCAAACTGGGGATTATGAAGTAAAGATAAATTAGAATGTAAGAGGTGAGGATAGGCTTCGCACAGAGAACGCTGCCCCTAACTGTCATGTGTGTCTGTCTGTGTGTCTGTGTGCATATATGTATGGTGCTGTGTGTCTGTATGGTGCTGTGTCTATATGTCTGTGTGTATATGTATGTATGGTATTGTGTCTATGTGTCTATGTGTGTATGTTGTTGTGGGTGTCTCTATGGTGCTGTGTGTGTGTGTGTGTGTGTGTGTAGTGCTGTGTGTGTGTGTCTGTATGTGTGTGTGTATGTATGATGTGTGTGTGTAGTGGTGTGTGTGTGTGTGTGTGTGTGTGTGTGTGTGTGTGTGTATGATCTGTACTTTCTGGTTTTGGCTTCTTCTCTTGTATCCCAGGCTGGCTTTAAACTGTTCCTGTAGCTGAGGATGACCTTGGACTCCTGATTCTCCCGCCTCCACCTCCAGAGAACGGAGATGACAAACATGGGCAAACTTTCCAACTTGATTTTGTTGCTCTTGAACCTAACATTGTTCAAAGGATGTCATTTACAACCAGGCTGAAATATCAAGCAAATTTTCAAAATTAAATATAGTTTAACAACTAAGTTTAGCAAAGAAGTGGTTTACTTATTTCTCTAAAGCATTTCCTTTTGTGGATGAAACTGTTCTGAGATGTGATTTCCCTTACAATTGAGAGAGGTTATGGTAAGGTTAAATTCAAAGATGTCGCGTATGTTGCTGTGTTAAAGTCTTGTCTGAACTTCCAAAGTGGAAAGCGCTGTCTGTGTGTAGCCGATCTTCCCAGCTCCGAGTTTGACAGGTGTGCTGAAGTGCTTGGCTTTCAGCCAGGAGAAAACAACTAGCTCCCCTGAGAAAGCCTTCTTTCCCTTCCTGTGTTCCCTGAACTCCCTCCCGCCCCCCACCAACCCACCTCAGCATGTGCTGTGACAGTGGAAAACCAAAGTGACATCTTCTAGACAAAGAAGGGACATGGAACAGAAAGGAAAACGAGTTTATTGGTTACAACATAGGCATTCAGAAGGGTGTATGTTTGATTCTCTGTTGCTCCCAAGCCTATAAATCAAACTGTTAATACTAACTGCACTTAAGATGAAAAAAAAATTGCTGCTAATGTCAGCAAATAAAACTGGAGCACAGAAGAACAATGGGAGAAAGGGGAAATGGTTTCCGTTAATCTCAGTGTTTTTCATCATAGGAAACAAGTAGGTTAGACCTAATAAGAGTGTTATAGATAGGTAAAAATGTGTCTGTTGTTGTGTTTTCTTACCGTGTGTGTGTTTACATACATATACATATATACATATATATCTGTGTGTGCATGTTTGTGTGAAAGTACAGACATGTGAGTACCATGGCATGTGTGGAGAGGTCATGGGACAATCTCTTGCTTGAGAAAAGTTCTCTTTGATGTTTGCCCCTGTATACACCAGGCTAGCTGGCCAATAAGCTTTCAGGTACTCCTCTGTCTCCATCTCCCACCTGCTGTAGATGCACTAGGATGACAGACAGATACCATGGCACCCAGCTTTACATCCGTACCTAGGGTTTGAATTCAGGTCCTTATGCTCGTGGGACAATCATTTTACCCATCAAGCCATGTCCCCAGCTCCAGAATGTGTCTTTTTTAACAAGTAAACTTTGAAGTGAAAGGGGAAACTATTCATACAAAACAAAAAATACACAAGTTTAAAATAGATGAAGTATAAAAACAATATCAAATGTAACCATCATGTCAATAAGGTCATAACAAAAAAATATGATTTTCATGCCGACTTCTTTCAGACTATTTTAGGTTCTCTTCCGTTACTATGATTTAAAAAAAAAAATACTCTGAAAAAAAGCTTAAGGGAGGAAAGGGTAATTTTTAGGCCACATTTTGAGGTACAAATCTACCACAGTAGAGATGATCAAGGCAGCAGGAGCTGGAATCCCCTGGTTATATTACATCTCAGTCATAAGAAGAGTGATGAACACATACACACTAATGCTCCGTTCACTTTTTCTACTCTTACATGCTCTAGGATTTCGTATGTAGGGAATGGGGCCACCCACAGAGGGCAGATCTTCCCGTCACTGACATAATCAAGATGATCTCTCGATTTTTCAGGGCTAGTCTTAATCTCTCACAGGTATACCATTCTGCAGGCCCATCTCTCAAGTGAGCCTAGATTCTGTCTAATTGACAATTAACATTACCGCATAGACTCAGACAGATAAAACAGGTAAAAACAATTAGTAAGGATATAAAATGCCCAGACAACAAACAACATAGAACTTATTGATATTCTAGTAATGGAGAATATACTTTTTTAAAGAAAAAAATAAGGCCTACTTAAAAATTAACAAGATATTAAGCCATAAAAAAAGTTAAAAAAAATAACATCCATAAAAACTAAAACCAATGGTATATTTTTACCATGAGGAAATAAAACTAGAAGTACAACCCCCTTCTACCTGGAAATATGAATACACACACACAAAAAAAAAACCCTCATATAAATCTTGTGGCAAGGAGAGATATAATATAGAAAATATAAAAAGTAATTGTAAAATTTCTGAGAGCAGAAATGAATAAAATACAATGTTTTGCAGAGGATGTGGATAAATTAAATGCTCACATAAAAGCACAGAACTTCCAAATCTTTCATATCAGTGGAAGTGGAAACTAGATTACATACCAGCTCCAAAGAGGAGGAAAAAGACAGACATCCAAAAGAAAGAAAGAATGGGCTGGGAGATGGCTCAGCCAGCAAAGCTGCCTTGTGAGCAGGAAGACCTGCATCCCCTCAAACCATGCAAGAAGGGTTACCTCACCCAGCCTTTATGCAGCAGGGAGAGCTCAGTCCACCTCAACTTGATGTGCCAGGCTTTGTTCAAGTCCATGGGAGGCCTGCCCCTTTCTGAATGGAGACTGAGGAGGAGTGGGTGGGGAGGGAGGGCAGATGGGAATGGGGTAGAGGGAATGGGAGGATAGGAGGGAAGGGAAACATGGTCAATATGGAAAATAAATTTTAAAACTGTTAGCTAAAAAAAAAAAAATAAGCAGCAGCAGCAGCAGCCGCCGAGCATTGGTTGTATGTGCTTGTAATCAGAGAACGGGGAAGTGGCCCACAGAGAAATCTCAAGGGCTCACCGGCCAGCAGCCTCACCTGCTAACAAGTTCGTGGCCAGTGAGGAACTCTGTCAGAAAAAAAAAAAAGTAGATAGTGCCTGAGGAACAAGGTCCAGGTCTAGGTTGTCCTCTGGCCTACACACACACCCAATTTGATCCTTTGAATAACATTAATAAAATGGATAAACCTCCAGTAAATCTATTTTTTTCCTTAACAAAAAAGGGTAAACAGCACAAATACACAACAATATGACCAAGGAAAACAACCATCAAAGGAAAGTATTTTTTAATCTACATAATTAAATTGGGAGAGTGCCCATGAAATCATTTAAAAACCCTGATGAAACAGATAACTTAAGTCAAAATCAGATTCAAAAGTTCAATGGCGCACGTATCATACAAGAAGCAGGCAGGCTCCCAGAGAGCTGCTCTTCAAATCAGCCCAGGAGACCACCAAACAGTCTGAACAACTAAAGTGTATCACACTGCATGGCGGAGACTTAGATGGCCACAGACTGCAGAACAGGTGTGTTCCAAACATGTAAGACTCATCAACCAAAACTTTATATGAAGATGATACAAAAGGATGTCTCTAATTGTCACAAAAATACTGTAAGATTGTAAGTTAAATATTAAAATAGGATCATACGCAATGCTGAAAGAAAATACATCATAACTTTATTCCTGGGATGCTAAGTGATTCCATATCAGCAAGTCATGCTGCATAATTTTCATAGCAGTGAGCCAAGAGAACAACTGCATGGCTGTCTCAACAGTGACAGACATCTTTTTTTTTGTTGTTGTTGTTGTTTTGTTTTTTTTCGAGACAGGGTTTCTCTGTGTAGCTTTGCGCATTTCCTGGAACTCATTTGGTAGCCCAGGCTGGCCTTGAACTCACAGAGATCCACCTGGCTCTGCCTCCCGAGTGCTGGGATTAAAGGCGTGCGCCACCACCGCCCGGCCGACAAACATCTTTTTTAAATCAGCATTTATTTTAGTTACACACACATACACACATATTCATTCATTACAATAAGAACCAATTAAATATGTATCTAAATGAATGGGACAACACAAAGGGTATTTCATTTAGATAAGACACAAGTCAGGTGGTGGTGGCCCATGCTTTTAATCCCAGCACTCGGGAGGCAGAGCCAGGTGGATCTCTGTGAGTTCGAGGCCAGCCTGGTCTACAGAGTGAGATCCAAGACAGGCACCAAAACTATACAGAGAAACCCTGTCTCAAAAAACAAAAAAAAAAAAAAAAAAAAAAGATAAACAATGCAAAGTTACTCACTCTAGTCACTACACTTGAACGTGATATTGAATTAGACCAAATAAATCAATTGGGAGGTACTATGAAATCAATACGTATATTAGAAAAATTCAAGATAACAAAAAGCTATTCTGAAAGATAAGAGAATCTGGCAAATTAATAGGATATAAAATTATACAGAAATTAAGCACTTTCACATAAGTAAATGTCAAATGTTATGAGATACAGAAGAAAA
This sequence comes from Peromyscus eremicus, assembly GCF_949786415.1. Taxonomy (NCBI): domain Eukaryota; kingdom Metazoa; phylum Chordata; class Mammalia; order Rodentia; family Cricetidae; genus Peromyscus; species Peromyscus eremicus. The sequence continues at coordinate 47,364,980 of NC_081422.1, forward strand.
GAACCCACTCCTCCATTCTGGAAAGATCAAGCACACACTTGGCAACAACGAACAGCAAGTCTGCTACAGAAAAATTGTAAGCACCTTTGAAACCCAAAAAGGATCGGGAAATAATATATATATATATATTTATATATATATAAAGAATCTCCTTCTCTTAGATGTCGACTCAAAGAAACAGACAAATCAACAATGTAAAACATTCTAAGATGAATGCCTTCTTTTCAGCACGTCAAGGGCATGATTAAAATGGGTAAAGAGCCTGGAAAGATTACTCAGTCAGTAAAATGCCTACTGCATAAGTGTGAGGAGATAGGTTCGTATCCCCAACACCCACATTGAAAACAAAAAAAGAGGCAGGTTGAATAACTATCTTAGTTAGGGTTTCTATTGCTACAATTAAACAATATGACCACAAAGTAAGTTGGGGAGGAAAGGGTGTATTTGGCTTACACTTCCACATTACTGTTCATCATCAAAGGAAGTCAGGACAGGAACTCAAACAAGGCAGGATCCTAGAGGCAGGAGTTAATGCAGAGGCCATGGAGGGATGTTGAGTACTGGCTTGCTTCCCCTGGCTTGCTCAGCCTGCTTCCTTATAGAACCCAGGACCACCAGCCCAGGGACAGAGTCAGCCACAATGGGCTGGGCCCTCCCCCATCGCTAATTAAGAAAATGCCATACTGCCAGATCCTACGAAGGCATTTCCTCAACTGAGGTTCCCTCCTTTATGATAACACTAGTTTGTATGCCAAGCTGACATAAGACTAGCCAGTACAGAGACACACACTGATCCCAGCACTGGAGAGACAGGGACAGGAGATTGCTGTGGGATGGTCTGTATGTCAAATTGCTCTGATTGGTCAATAAATAAAACACTGATTGGCCAGTGGCCAGGCAGGAAGTATAGGTGGGACTAACAGAGAGGAGAATTGAGAGAACAGGAAGGCAGAGGGAGACACTGCCAGCTGCCACCATGACAGGCAGCGTGTGAAGATGCCGGTAAACCATGAGCCACGTGGCAAGATATAGATTTATAGAAATGGATTAATTTAAGATATAAGAACAGTTAGCAAGAAGCCTGGCACAGCCATACAGTTTGTAAGCAATAGAAGTCTCTGTGTTTACTTGGTTGGGTCTGAGCGGCTGTGGGACTGGCAGGTGACAGAGATTTGTCCTGACTGTGGGCCAGGCAGGAAAACTCTAGCTACAGAAGATTCGTGGGTGGTGGCCAGGTAGTCTTGCCAAATTAGTATGCTATAAATGCAGTGAGAGACCCTGCCTCAAAAAATAACAAAATACACAAAAGAGGAAGACACTCAACATTGACTTCTGGCTTCCACATGCATAGACACACACACACACACACACACACACACACACACACACACACACAGACGGTGGAGAGTCAAGTAGGCAGAGATTTATCTAGGTTAAAGAAAATGATATATGGTATAAGTCACTTAACCGGACAGTCTAGTGTGGATGCTAATTAAACTAGGATCAGGGGTAGTAACTCGGTGGTGAAGTGACCCTGAATTGCATGAGGCCCAGTAATTATTACTTTTCTGACTTCCTCTCACTCAACAAATTATTTCATCATTATAAGCAAAAACAAGTAATTTGCAAATTTTAGGTTTTGATTGTTAATGCTGGTAATTAGTCTTTTTCCCTGTTATTTGTGTTTTTGTGATGGGACCTAAGCATCTGGAATTAGACTGTTGGCTATGTATTTGGTGTGGTTATCTTACCCACCTTTGTTGAGTGGGTGTTTGGATCTCTATTGGATGTTATCCAAATTTGGCATGTTTTAGACCAGCTGAATGGTTCGCAAGGCTCATCTTGGGGGCACTTGTGGTGTGGGGGCACTTGTGGCTAGGGCAAGGTGCAGCTTCTGACCATAAGAATAAATCCCCTGTAGGGCTAGTAGGTTCTCTGTGAGATCTGCATATAGCTCAGAGCATGGATCCTCCGATAGCAAGGTCTTGAGGTCACGGAGACTAGGCGCTTCTTATTATTACTAGTAAAGTATAGCTGACAAAGCTCATAAATGATTGACAGGAGACTATAACAATATTGTGGTTGGAAACTATTCCTAATACGTTTATTCTCCAAACACCTTCTTAAAATTTAATTGAATTAAGCCCTCAGGTTTATTTATTTCTTTCATGAATGCAAAATACTCCCAAGAAATTTTCGTCTCCATGAGAGGAAAAACAAATTCTATGATTTTTTTTTTAAACACTCCAAAGCACCCAGAATGTTTCTGGGGCATAGGGATCATTTAGTAGGCATTACCTGAATAGAACTGAGTAACTGATGAAATGATGGAGTAAGAACAGTTAATTTAGGGGTAGGCGTCTCCCCTTCCTGAGCATTTCCCATCAAGCTTCTTCTGAAGGTACACAGGAGAGGATCAGAGCCCACAGCTCAGCTCGCTTTCTCCCATGTTTCCTTGAAGGACACAGACGGAGGAGGAATTTTTTCTTGAATCATGAGTGTAGAGTTAGAAGCACCTAATGGATCTTGCCCAGGACTTCCCTTCTGAAGCACAGGTGAGTGCCCTAGCTTGCCCCCGACCCCATCCCTGGGCACCAGCCACTCCGGGGAAGACCTGCCCAACTTGGGCCCAGGTTCTGGACCCCGGGCAGGTGCCCTTCTACCCCAACCGGGAAGGATCCCCTTCTCCAAGACCCTTGGCAGACCCTGCAGTCTCCACGCCCTGCCCCCACGCCCATCTGCCTGAGCCCCAAGCCTCTTCCTGAGACTTAGAGGCCGGCCCCCAGCTCCCATCTTGCCCAGGACTTCCCTTCTGAAGCACAGGTGAGTGCCCTAGCTTGCCCCCGACCCCATCCCTGGGCACCAGCCACTCCGGGGAAGACCTGCCCAACTTGGGCCCAGGTTCTGGACCCCGGGCAGGTGCCCTTCTACCCCAACCGGGAAGGATCCCCTTCTCCAAGACCCTTGGCAGACCCTGCAGTCTCCACGCCCTGCCCCCACGCCCATCTGCCTGAGCCCCAAGCCTCTTCCTGAGACTTAGAGGCCGGCCCCCAGCTCCCATCTTGCCCAGGACTTCCCTTCTGAAGCACAGGTGAGTGCCCTAGCTTGCCCCCGACCCCATCCCTGGGCACCAGCCACTCCGGGGAAGACCTGCCCAACTTGGGCCCAGGTTCTGGACCCCGGGCAGGTGCCCTTCTACCCCAACCGGGAAGGATCCCCTTCTCCAAGACCCCTGGCAGACCCTGCAGTCTCCACGCCCTGCCCCCACGCCCATCTGCCTGAGCCCCAAGCCTCTTCCTGAGACTTAGAGGCCGGCCCCCAGCTCCCATCTTGCCCAGGACTTCCCTTCTGAAGCACAGGTGAGTGCCCTAGCTTGCCCCCGACCCCATCCCTGGGCACCAGCCACTCCGGGGAAGACCTGCCCAACTTGGGCCCAGGTTCTGGACCCCGGGCAGGTGCCCTTCTACCCCAACCGGGAAGGATCCCCTTCTCCAAGACCCTTGGCAGACCCTGCAGTCTCCACGCCCTGCCCCCACGCCCATCTGCCTGAGCCCCAAGCCTCTTCCTGAGACTTAGAGGCCGGCCCCCAGCTCCCATCTTGCCCAGGACTTCCCTTCTGAAGCACAGGTGAGTGCCCTAGCTTGCCCCCGACCCCATCCCTGGGCACCAGCCACTCCGGGGAAGACCTGCCCAACTTGGCCCCAGGTTCTGGACCCCGGGCAGGTGCCCTTCTAGCCCCACCGGGAAGGATCTCCTTCTCCAAGACCCCTGGCAGACCCTGCAGTCTCCACGCCCTGCCCCCACGCCCATCCGCCTGAGCCCCAAGCCTCTTCTTGAGACTTAGAGGCTGGCCCCCAGCTCCCATCTTGCCGTGGATTTCCCATCTGGAGGAGAGAGAGAGAGAGAGAGAGAGAGAGAGAGAGAGAGAGAGAGAGAGAGAGAGAGAGAGAGAGAGAGGAGAGCACCCATCCTCCCCCGGACTTCCCTTCTGAACAAGAGCTTCCATCCTGCCCCGGACTTCCAATTTGGACAAGAGAGCTCCCATCTGGACAAGAGAGAGAGACTTCCTGAATCTGTCAGCTCTGAACCAAGTGTGCGGATAAGGCCAGGAACGAACCACAAGGAGATGGGCAGACGTCAAGGCAGAAACACATACAACAAAATGAATAGTAATACACCATCACCAGGCCCTAGCCCTCCTCCAACACCTAGACCTGAACATCAGAAATTGGAAGAAGCAGAAGAAAATAGCCTTATGAATGTCATCATGAAGAAGCTAGAGGCTCGTGTAGAGGAAAAGACAAAAAAATGTGAAGAACGCTGTAAACAACTAGAGGAAAGGGCAAACAAATTAGAAGAAATCAATAAAGTCCTGGAAGAGAACAATAAAATACTGAAAGAAAATCAAGAAAAATCAATGAAACAAATGAAGGAAACAGTCCAAGACCTGAAAAAGGAAATAGAAAAAATGAAGAAGACACAAACAGAGGGAATGCTGGAAATAGAAAATCTGAGAAAACGATTGGGAACTTCAGATGCAAGTATAATCAACAGAATGCAAGAGATGGAAGAGAGGATCTCTAGCGTTGAAGATACAATAGAAGAAATAGATTCATCAGTCAAAGAAAACACTAAAGTCAACAAAGTCATGAACCAAAATGTCCAAGAAATTTGGGACACCATGAAAAGACCAAACCTACGAATAATAGGGGTAGAAGAAGGAGAAGAATACCAACTCAAGGGCACAGAAAATATATTCAACAAGATCATAGAAGAAAACTTTCCCAACTTAAAGAAGGAAATGCCTATGAAGATACAGGAAGCCTATAGAACACCAAACAGACTAGACCCCCAGAAAAAGTCCCCTCGCCACATAATAATTAAACAATTAAACGTACAGAATAAAGAAAGAATATTAAGAGCAGCAAAGGAAAAAGGCCAAGTGACATATAAAGGCAAACCTATCAGAATAACACCCGATTTCTCAATGGAGACTTTGAAAGCCAGAAGGTCCTGGACAGATGTAATGCAGACATTAAGAGACCATGGATGTCAGCCTAGACTAATATACCCAGCAAAACTTTCAATCGTCATAGATGGAGTGAACAAGACATTCCATGACAAAGCCAGATTTAAACAATATTTATCCACAAACCCAGCCCTACAGAAAGCACTAGAAGGAAAATTCCAACCTAAGGAAGTCAGATACAACCTCGAAAACACAGGCAATAGATAAAGCCACAGCAGTAGACCCCAACGAAGAAAAGTACACACACATCACCACCAAAAAATAACAGGAATGAACAATCACTGGACATTAATATCCCTCAATATCAATGGACTTAATTCACCTATAAAAAGACATAGGCTTACAGAATGGATACGAAAGCAGGACCCATCTTTCTGCTGCATACAAGAAACACATCTCAAATTCAAAGATAGACACTACCTAAAAATAAAAGGCTGGGAAAAGACTTTCCAATCAAACGGTCTTAAGAAACAAGCGGGTGTAGCCATCCTGATATCCAGCAAAATAGACTTCAAACTAAAATCAATCAAAAGAGATCAAGAAGGGCATTACATACTCATCACAGGAAAGATCCACCAAGATGAAGTCTCAATTCTGAACATTTATGCCCCAAACACAAGGGCACCCACATATGTAAAAGAAACATTATTAAAGCTTAAATCACATATAAAACCCCACACATTAATAGTGGGAGACCTCAACACCCCACTTTCACCACTGGACAGATCCCCCAAATCGAAACTTAACAGAGAAATAAAGGACTTAATTGATGTCATGACTCAAATGGACTTAATCGACATCTACAGAACATTCCATCCTAACAAAAAAGAATATACCTTCTTCTCAGCACCCCATGGAACCTTCTCTAAAATTGACCACATACTTGGTCACAAAGCAAATCTAAACAGATACAAAACAATTAGAATAACCTCCTGTGTTCTATCAGACCACCATGGTCTAAAGTTGGATTTCAACAACAACAAAAACTACAGAAAACCTACAATCTCATGGAAACTGAACAATACCCACCTGAATCACCAATGGGTTAAGGAAGAAATAAAGAAAGAAATTAAAGACTTCCTAGAGATCAACGAAAATGAAGACACCACATATCCAAACCTATGGGACACTATGAAAGCAGTACTAAGAGGGAAATTCATAGCACTAAACGCCCACATAAATAAGCTGGAGAAATCTCACACTAGTGACTTAACAGCACACCTGAAAGTTCTAGAACAGGAAGAAGCAAAGTCTCCCAGGAAAAATAGATGCCAGGAAATTATCAAAGTGAGAGCTGAAATCAATAAAATAGAAACAAAGAGAACAATACAAAAAATTAATGAAACAAAGAGTTGGTTCTTTGAGAAAATCAACAAGATAGACAAGCCCTTATCCAAACTAACCAAAAGACAGAGAGAGAGCATCCAAATCAACAAAATCAGAAATGAAAAGGGGGACATAACAACAGACATTGAGGAAATCCAGAGAATCATCAGGTCATACTTCAAAAACCTCTATTCTACAAAACTGGAAAACCTAAAAGAAATGGATAATTTTCTGGATAGGTACCACATACCTAAATTAAATCAAGACCAGATAAACTATTTAAATAGTCCAATAACCCCTAACGAAATAGAAACAGTCATTAAAAGTCTCCCAACCAAAAAAAGCCCAGGACCAGATGGTTTCAGTGCAGAATTCTACCAGATCTTCAAAGAAGAGTTAATACCAATACTCTCTAAATTGTTCCATACAATAGAAACAGAAGGAACATTACCAAACTCCTTCTATGAGGCTACAATTACCCTGATTCCCAAACCAAACAAGGATACAACAAAGAAAGAGAACTACAGACCGATCTCCCTCATGAACATTGATGCAAAAATACTCAATAAAATACTGGCAAACAGACTCCAAGACCACATCAAAACAATTATCCACCATGATCAAGTAGGATTCATTCCAGGGATGCAAGGATGGTTCAACATACGAAAGTCTGTCAATGTGATACACCATATAAACAAACTCAAAGAAAAAAACCACATGATCATCTCACTAGATGCTGAAAAGGCATTTGACAAAATCCAACACCCCTTCATGATAAAGGTCTTGGAGCGATCAGGAATACAGGGAACATACCTAAACATAATAAAGGCAATTTACAGCAAGCCAACAGCCAACATCAAATTAAATGGAGAGAAACTCAAAGCAATTCCACTAAAATCAGGAACGAGGCAAGGCTGTCCGCTCTCCCCATACTTATTCAATATAGTACTTGAAGTTCTAGCCAGAGCAATAAGACAACATAAGGAGATTAAGGGGATACAAATTAGAAAGGAAGAAGTCAAGCTTTCCCTATTTGCAGATGACATGATAGTATACTTGAGCAACCCCAAAGATTCCACCAAGGAACTGATACAGCTTATAAACACCTTCAGCAACATAGCAGGATACAAGATCAACTCCAAAAAATCAGTAGCCCTCCTATATACAATGGACAAAAAAGCGGAGAAGGAAATCAGAGATACATCACCCTTTACTATAGCCACAAATGACATAAAATACCTTGGGGTAATACTAACCAAGCAAGTGAAGGACCTATATGACAAGAACTTTAAGTCCCTGAAAAAAGAAATTGAAGAAGATGTCAGAAAATGGAAAGATCTCCCATGCTCATGGATAGGCAGAACTAACATAGTAAAAATGGCAATCTTACCAAAAGCAATCTACAGATTCAATGCAATCCCCATCAAAATACCAACACAATTCTTCACAGACCTGGAAAGAATAATACTCAACTTCATATGGAAAAACAAAAAACCCAGGATAGCCAAAAGAATCCTGTACAATAAAACAACCTCTGGAGGCATCACGATCCCTGACTTCAAGCTCTACTATAGAGCTACAGTAATAAAAACAGCTTGGTACTGGCATAAAAACCGACATGTGGACCAATGGAATCGAATTGAAGACCCTGATATTAATCCGCACACCTATGAACAAATAATTTTTGACAAAGAAGCCAAAAGTGCACAATGGAAAAAAGAAAGCATCTTCAACAAATGGTGCTGGCAAAACTGGATATCAACATGTAGAAGGCTGCAAATAGATCCATATCTATCACCGTGCACAAAACTTAAGTCCAAGTGGATCAAGGACCTCAACATAAATCCAGCTACTCTGAACCTGCTAGAAGAGAAAGTAGGAAGTAGTCTTGAACACATTGGCATAGGAGACCACTTTCTAAATAGAACACCAGTAGCACAGACACTGAGAGAAACAATCAATCAGTGGGACCTCTTGAAACTGAGAAGCTTTTGTAGGGCAAAGGAAACGGTCAACAAAGCAAAGCGACAGCCTACAGAATGGGAAAAGATCTTCACCAATCCCACATCTGACAGAGGACTGATATCCAGAATATATAAGGAACTCAAGAAATTAGACATCAAAATGCCCAACAGTCCAATTAAGAAATGGGCTATAGAACTAAACAGAGAATTCTCAACAGAGGAAACTCAAATGGCTGAAAGACATTTAAGGAATTGCTCAACATCCCTAATCATCAGGGAAATGCAAATCAAAACAACTCTGAGATACCACCTTACGCCTGTCAGAATGGCTAAGATCAAAAACACTGAAGACACCTTATGCTGGAGAGGATGTGGAGCTAGGGGAACTCTCCTCCACTGCTGGTGGGAATGCAAGCTTGTACAACCACTTTGGAAATCAATATGGCGATTTCTTAGAAAATTGGGAATCCATCTCCCCCAAGATCCAGCTATACCACTCTTGGGCATATACCCAAGGAATGCTCAACCACACCACAAGAGCACTTGTTCAGCTATGTTCATATCAGCGTTGTTTGTAATAGCCAGAACATGGAAACAACCTAGATGCCCTTCAACTGAAGAATGGATAAACAAAATGTGGTACATATACACAATGGAATACTACTCAGCAGAGAAAAACAATGACATCATGAGGTTTGCAGACAAATGGATGGATCTAGAAAAAATCATCCTGAGTGAGGTATCCCAGACTCAGAAAGACAAACATGGTATGTACTCACTCATAACAGGATACTAGATGTGGAACAAGGATGACTGGACTGCTACTCACATCACCAGGCAGGCTACCTGGAAAACAGGACCCCAAGAAAGACACAGGGATCGCCCAACGACAGAGAAATGGAATGAGATCTACATGAACAGCCTGGACAGGAGTGGGGGTAGTGAAGGGCGAGGGTCGAGGGAAAGAGAGCTTGGGTGAGTGGGAGATCCCAGCTGGATCAAAAACAGAGAGGGAGAACAAGGAATAGGAGACCATGGTAAATGAAGACCACATAAGAATAGGAAGAAACAAAGTGCTAGAGAGGCCCACAGAAATCCACAAAGATACCCCCACAACAGACTGCTGGCAATGGTCGAGCGACAATCCGAACTGACCTACTCTGGTGATGGGATGGCCAAACACCCTAATTGTCGTGCTAGAAACCTCATCCAACTACTGATGGACCTGGAGGCAGAGATCCATGACTAGGCCCCAGGTGGATCTCTGGGAGTCCAATTAGCGAGAATGAGGAGGGTTTATATGAGAGAGAATTGTTGAGACCAAGGTCGGATAAAGCACAGAGACAAATAGCCAAACAAACGGAAACACATGAAATATGAACCAATGGCTGAGGGGTCACCAACTGGATCAGGCCCTCTGAGTGGGTGAGACAGTTGATTGGCCTGATCTGTTTGGGAGGCATCCAGGCAGTGGGACCGGGTCCTGTGCTCATTGCATGAGTTGGCTGTTTGAAACCTGGGGCCTATGCAGGGTCCCTAGGCTCAGCATGGGAGGAGGGGACTGGACCTACCTGGACTGAGTCCACCAGGTTGATCTCAGTCTGTGGGGAAGGCTTTGCCCTGGAGGAGATTGGAATGGGGGGCGGGCTGGGGGGAAGGTGAGGGGGGCGGGAGGGGGGAGAACAAGGGAATCTGTGGCTGATATGTAGAACTGAATTGTATTGCAAAATAAAAATTAAAAAAAAAAATACTCAATAAAATATTGGCAAACCAAATCCAAAAACACATAAAAAAAAAAGTATCCACCATAATCAAGTAGGCTTTATCCAAGACATGCAAGGATGGTTGAACATACTAAATTTACTGTAAATTTACAATTTACGGCAAGAAAACAGCCAACATCAAAAAGTTCAAAGAGATTCTACTAAAAGCAGGAACAAGACAATGCTGTTCACTCTCTCCATATTTATTCAATATAGTACTTGAAGTTCTCTTGAGTTTCTCTCCATTAAGCTGTTGGCTTGCTGTACATTGCCTTTATTATGTTTAGGTATGTTTCTTGTATTTCAGAACTCTCTAAAACTTTTATCATGAAGGTGTTTTGGATTTTGTAAAAAAAAAAAAAAAAGAAGCACCTAATGACATGATTGGATTGGTTCTGTTCTGCTAGTGCATTCTAACAGGGTGCCTGTGTTTGCCGAAATAAGATCTTATCACATGTCACCCGAACCTAACTCTATTAACATGTAAATAAAATTGAGTCTGTGCACTGGAAACACAAATATTTTGCTGGCAAATATAACCCGTTTTCCTTTTCAAAAGAAAAAGGATAACTAATGCAAACTTTTCAATATGGATTTCTAAGATAAAAATAAAGTAACTTATCCACCAACCTGGGCAGGGTTTAAAAAGCTAAATGTTGGAGAAAGAACACTCGAGTAAATATGATTAAGGACATTCTGCAAGCTTATGGAGAAGACACAGCATATCCACCCTCATCAGAAAGGCTCTTATCTTTTAAATCTTAGAGCCTCCTGGCAGGGAGGCAAGAGCGTAGGATCTGGAGCCAGACACTAGTCTGTTGTGTGGGGAGAGAGACTTTCCTCTGGTTGCATAGTGGGCCACATCTCCTTCATGGGTGGCAGTCATTCTGTGATCTGTGACTCCTCTCTGTGAAACAGACTGTAGAGGACAAATACACCAACCCAGAGAACTGGCCTTGCCATCTCTTTCCAGAGTAGATCATTGGCCCAAGGGCCTCTTCTACAGACAACTAACTACATCTTCTATGTCTCCACCTGGGTGCCGCTAATAAGAAGACTTCCTATTTCATGTCCTGAAGGAAAGGAGTGCTAATTAGGCTTCAAGCTCAAACCCCAGAGGAGAAAGGAAGAAATTAATGTTGGACAGTTTTAGAGCATTACTGGGTTACTAGTCATACTATTTAATGATATCAGAACCCTACTGTAATTCAAATCCCTTGTCGGTGTTATTGTTATTATTACTAGCTTTAAAGTGTGGATAGTCAGTTTACAATCTTACAGAACTTTCTCATTTTTCTAGGGGAAAGATACATCTGTTAAATCATATCTTACTGCCTGGCTAACTTTTCCTGTTATTTTTTTTTTTTTTGGTGTCCTTTACTGAGTGACAGGCACTTTATGGGGCATTTTATACATTATTTTATCTTAATATTGGTTAATTAGCCTCTACTTTCCATCCTGGGGTGAACTATGATCATTTTAGTTAATGGGAAATGGACAATCAGGTTAAAAACTAGTACACCGCCATTCAGAGCTCAGGATGCGGCAACGGACCTACAACCCACATCCACTCGAGAGCACCGCACGTACTCCATGCAAATGACCCTGTTATGGTTTGACTCTAAGGCAACTCTGGCTCATGGATGACTGCCTAAACTCCAGGTGGCAGGGCTGCTTTGTTGGTAGCAACCTCGGGAGGCAGGGTCCAGCTGGAGGAGGTGAGTCACTGGAGGCAGGGCCTCTGATCCTTTCTCCCTGCTTCCTGGCTGCCATGAGTTGAGTAGCTTCCTCCTTCAGGCCTCCTACAATGACGATCTGCCTCACTGTGGCCCAGAAACAAAGGTGCCAACCAAGCACAGGGTGAAACACAGAGCTCAACATAATCTCTCCTCCTCCGTCGCCTCTCTCGGGTCTTCCTCACAATGAAGAACTGACTGGCACACCCTCCTTTAGTATCCACACCACAAACCCATCAAGGACTGCAGTTGAGTCTCTTTGGAAAAGATGGAATCAAGGGCGAGGGTCATCTCCCTGAACAGATGCGGTCCCCTCACCCACCTGTCCAGTTTCCGTATCCTGAAACACCACCAGAGTGTTTCATCCCCTGTTCCAGCTGATTAAAAAAGCATCTGTGACCTGGAAGTTTCCTCACGCCTGAGCAGACATCAGACATTTGAGGAGGTAGCCATCCCTTTAAACATCAGAACCTGTGACTTGTTCCAGCAGGCTTCTACCAGAGCACTTGTCACCCACTGCCACCTCTTGTCACTTGGTATTTTCAATGGAGCTGCTACAGGGCACAAGCTTCAGATTTAGGAGGAGGGCATGTTTCCACTGAGACTCTAGGTGGGAGAGGAGCTTGCGGTGCCTAGAACTCAAGGCCTCCTCTATTATCGACACCATCACTCACTTTAGAAACGAGAAGGAAGGCAAGTCCTTGGTGTGATACTGAAAAGGGCCCCTTTCACCGCTGGCAATTTCTCCTAGTCAGAAAGTACATGTGGTTTGTAGTTTAACACTGCCAGGCTTCTCAGTCATCTTGAGAAATACACAGATGAAAATACAAACCGCCGCTGAGCAGAGGAAGAATGATCTAGTCTGCTCCGGGAGCAAGAAAAGTGATAAGACATGCTATACAGTGAATCGCTGTGGGTGAAGTACGAAAGGATCAAAGCTGGGCCTTTACTTCAAAGAACATCACCAACGTGGTGGGTTTGACTCCATTTTGTTAGAAAATGCCTTTAACAATTCCCTTTCAACCACCTTTGTAAACAGCCATCTTCCGACCTCAGGTCTCATGGTTGAATGCAAATCTCAAAGGGGAATCCCAGAGATGATTCAAGCTTTTATCTGCTGCTGGGGATTCTTCCTAACCAGAATGATTTCATTATAAACTCATGATAAGTTCCTTGAAAGGGAAATCAGAATCCCAAGAGAGATGCTTCCATTGCTACAGCACACATGCTCCAGTCTTCCTGAAATCAGTTGAGCGGCAGCCCCATGTATTTTCCCGAGAATTAAACCATTACTCAGAGCAAAAGAGACTCCAAGTCATCTGAGTTCAGTTAAAACACATGAAACCCTATCCCAGACAGAGATACAGTAGGCCTTCAGTGAGTCATTTTAAAGTTGGGAAATGATTTGAAAATTATCCTCAAGCTGACCATAGAGCACTGCCCCTACCCCCACCCATCCTACTCCCGATCTATATCAGCATAAATGCAGTGCTCTCTATCTGTGACAGGAACAGTAACCCAAGACAATCATTTCTACCTCTTCCCTTTTTCACTTTCTAAATCATTAATCTCTTTCTACCCCAACTTCCAGCATAACCTCTCCTTCATTCATTGATATGTGTCTAAACATGGGCTGTGCATCTAAGACATCTAAGCTACATGCCAGGAAAAGTGTGCCTTTTCCCAACAAATCCCCCTCACACCACAGATGCTCCAACTCTACAGGATAAGACCCAAAAGGCCAGACCATCACAAAGAAAGACAAAAACCATTCAACTTTAGAAAAGAGATGAAATAGGTGTATCTCAATCAAAAGCTCAGGAGCATTCTTCATGGCCTCAAGGCAGAACGCACCACTGGACTTAAGCTACAAAGGATAAGAAGCAGTTCCAACACAAATTGCAATATTCTTGGCTTCTGAATTTGAACCCAACATTACATTTGCAAATGCTTGCAGATCTTTGTGTGCAATTTGCAGAGTGCAGTGAAAATTCTCTTGTTCTTTATTTCTCTTAAAGTTCCCCAGGTTACATTTTATTCCAAGCCACAAAGAATGCAAGGGAGAGAGAAGGAGAAAAAAAAGCTACCACTGACTGAGACCTTTAAGGCACAACCTGTCTGTCATAAGATGTGAAGACAGTGGCTATTGAAACCCAGTCACCAATAAACAATTGAAACCTACAACCTAAATCCTCCAGCTAATAGGCAGCTGTCAGATCATTCCTCCAAGGCTGGCCTAAAAGAGAAGGATACATTAGAAGAAGGAGCAGAGAGAGCCTTGTTAATCACCCGCAGTTGGATTTTAAATTGTTACTGCCTTGCCATTATACTGGGGGCTCATGCAATTGTCTCAAGATAATCTCAGACTGTGCCTTTTATCCGCAAGCGCCATCAAATCACTGAGATGTACAATAAGAGGAAGCCGGGCTAGGGCTTTTTCAATCTTACCAAATGAGATTAAGTGGGTTGATCTGGCCCATATCTACCAAGAGGCTGCATTCGGTAATGATTCACATTTTCACATTCTCGATGCAAAATTTCAAGCAATCCTTACTGGTATGAATTAATAGGTAAAGGAAAACAAGTTCAGAAGTCTGGCTTTCGTTTTCTTTTGATTTTTTTTCCCTAAGATTCTAAAAGCATTGTTCTGCTTTGGAGTCATCACATTTCAGTGAAAGGTTTTGTTGTTGTTGTTATTGTTCTTGTTAAACTGCTGTATTTGAGGCAAGTCCATACACAGCATGGTAATATTCTCAAATCACACAACAGAGATTCCTGAAAATATCCCTTGTGCTCAAATAAAGCCATTACCATATCCTAATGCAGTTTAACAAAACACAACACAGTCATGTGTCTGCTACTGCAACAAACTAGGTCACTGCAAATCACCCACCAAATACTCAGATGGAGCGGGCCATTAGCATCAAGGAACTGGGGAAGAAATGGAATCAGTTTCCCAGGATCCAATCCATGAGGCAAGGGTATATTGAGAAAAGAAACTGTCCAGGAATTTGGTAGGGTGCTCCTAAGCACCTCAGAGAGTTCCCTCTCCCCGGCTCCTGGCTAAAATCTTGGAAGCAATGGTCATCAACATTGTGCGTCCTGCCATCCACTGGGCCCCAAATGCTTCCCATGCCTGTGTTATAGTTGGATGTCTGGCTGTCAAGCCCTGCCTCTGCTTGACTGATTGCCATCAGGATGCCCATCTGTACGTGTACTATGTGATCTATGAGTTCAAAAGCCTCAATTTTCATGAAGTCCAATTTCCTTGACTTTCCAAATAGTAACATAAAGAATAACCCAAATGTTCTGCTTTTTTGCTTACTTCTGTTTCCACTTTATGAAGATGTTCTCCACAGGTACACAGAGAGTTCAGAACAGGCTGCAGATGGCAAGAAGGTAAAAATGAGAGCAGTGAGTAGGGACTCCGAAACTGGGATGCAAATAGAACCTTCTCACTCACATAGTTTGTAAACATTTCAAGATTTAGTGCATTCAAAACAAAGAAAAACAAATCACTCTTCTTTCCCCGAAAAGTCAGTTCTTATTCAAGCCAGCGAACTGAGAATGTATCGGTATCAGCAGGACCGGAGCAGGACCTCAGAAGGTCCTGGGCACATGGGATCACCATGTTCCAGAGCTCAAGCTAGCCTAAGAAACAGCTATCTGAGCAAAATGAGATTGAAGCTAAGCTGAGACTGAGATAGGTGCCCTGATGGCAGTTTATCATTATTAGCCAGAAATATTAGCCAGGACCGGACAGAACTTCTGTCCTAGCTGCACTGCTTGGGCACTGCACGGTCCCAGGCTTAACAAACTGGCATTAGTCCTTGCCAAAGGACTGTCTTTCTGCCCTCCTTTCTAGTCCTGATTATTATTAGAGGCATCAACAGCCTTCCCCGGACACATGATAGTGGTTGAACTCCTATTTTAAGAGCCTTTATTGTATCAAAATAGATACAATTAGTTATCTGAATCCCATTTCTGAACAGAAAACAGAGGTTACTGAGGAAAGGTTCATATTTTTATTTAATCACAGAATAACAGAACGTGAAAGGAAAACCACTGAGGCCAACTCCCTCACACACCCACTCACTCGGTGATATTGACTGAGCACCGAACTGTGTGCTAGGCTTGATTTTGAATATGTTAAATAACAGTGGGAAAACAAGGCTCTCTTCTTTAGAGGTTGTAATCTACCAGGGAAAGACATAAGCTTAATACTTAAGTAAATGGTACACAATGCTAGAAAAGAACTGATGCTTTGGAAAGAGAAGGAAAATCAGAATCAATAAAAGCACTAGCAGGTATGTGGAGGAGGATGTAGAAATGGGTCTGAATAGACTAGTCAGGAAAGACCTCGTGAGCAGGTTTCACTTGAACAGAGAAATTGAAGATGAAGAAACCAGCCATGCAGGCAACTGTATCTGTGAGAAGAGCCTTGCAGCAGAAGGAGGGGTCAGCACAGAGACAGAAGTGAGCAGCTAGAGGATGGCTTAGTGGGGAAAGCGCCCAAGCATGAGGACCTGAGTTCAGATCTGCAGGACCCATACAAAAGGCAGGCCCAGTGGCAGCTGTCTAGGACTCTGGAACTGGGGTCAAGGGAATGATGTATAAAAGGTAGATGGGGGGGCACTGACTAGGCAGCTAGTCTATCCAAAATGTCAAGGTTTCAGTTCAGTGAGAGACCCTGGCTCAAAAACTAAAATTAGGTGGGAAGTGAATTGGGGATGTCCATCTCTGACCTCTACTTGTGCACATATAGGTAAGCACAAACACACACACACACACACACACAAACACACACACACACACACACATACACACACACACACGTGCACTCTCACACACATGCACATATTACAGATCACACACACACACACATACCAAATACAAGTCTAGAAAGTGCAAGGAACACCAAAATGTTGATATTGCTGAGGTCCTATGAGAAAAGGAGGCACTGGAGGACTACAGTGGAGTGATGGGACCCAGATGTAGCAGAGGTATCCCAAAGACCACGTAGAACAGGAACTTCCACCAGAAGTGGAATACAGTGTCAAGAGTTTTAAGCAGGAGAGTGAGATGAGTGGATTCCTTCCAGGTCGACAGAAGGGCTCTGTCTTAGCTGCTGAGAACACACTGTGGACATGGATTCCAGGTAAAGAACCAGGTGAGAGGAAAGGAGCCTTAACTAGATAGATGGAGGGTGCTGAAGGTAACAGAGTTCGGGATCCTTGTTGAGGAAAGGTCCAATCAGAGCAGTTGATGTATCTGACATGAGAATCAAGGAGGCTTCCAGCTGAACAGGAGGATGGAGTCATCTTTTGAACACTCTTCAAAAGACCTTGAATGTGATTGGCTACTAGGGAGTTTCCTCTCTCACCTGAATCTTCTCTTTAGAGAATTAGGAGACAAGGCACACTCACAGACACCTAACTTCCCTTGTTAAAAGGGGTTAAGAATCAGCCCCAAATATCTTCTCTTTTACTGTCTTAATCATTTCTTGTGTCATCTTAGAGTTTTATTCCTTTCTCTCCTATCCAAGAAGGGTATATAAGGTCCATGTGAACATCATTTCATGAAAACAATCCTGGTTAAATGTGGGACTGGACCCCTGGAAGCACAACTCAGTCTAGACTCAGGCTCAGTCAAGGGGCACTCCAACAGCTGCATATAAGAGAGAAAACTGATCCCATCCTATCAACCAGAGGCTTGCCCAAGGTCAACAAAGGTCATTAACAACCAAATTGCTGCTGGAATTTATCTTCCTTAATTCTCTATGCAAAGAGCATAAACTCTCCGGGGGAACAAAATACAGAGAAACTTTTCAAGATTTGAGTATCTTATTGTTAAAAATCCTTCAATATCAGCTGTGACAAAAGTCATATTTATCCAAGGAAAGAAAATACTTCTTCTAGAGAAATTCTTTTTTCTGCCTAGTGACTAACTTCCATCCTTTATTATGAATTAGCTCGAAGGCACATCCCTAAGCCCTCAAACGAATTAGCCATAGATGTAGGAGTCGAGTGGGCTGAGTGTCTGACAGAAACCCTCCAAAGCCTGGTACTGCACAGGTGAGAGGATGTGGAATCCACACGCCTGTAGAGCAAAAAGCAAAACAGCACATTTCCAAGGCTTATGTAACCGCTTCTCAGAGGTTAAAAACTGCTCCTCCTGGCATTTTCTGAATTCCTGTAGTCAGCTCAGCTGCTGTGGATGCGGTTTTCACTTATAAGGGTCCTCAGAAAGACTCTGTTATTATTCTTTGTACTTCAGAGCTAAATCATCTTGCATTACACACAAGTCAGCAGGGCTGTTTTCTACCAGCCTGTGAACAATTCCTTCCTGCAGCCATTGTTCTGTGATTTCCCCGTCTGCAGAGACAATGGGTTCCAGTTTCAACCCTTATGCATAAATATGGCAGCCATCACTACATAAATAGGCTGGCTCTCTGGCTGGAAGTCAGGAAGGCACTTAGATTGAGGGCATTGTGCTGCTCAGATTAGGTACAGAAAAATGACAGCTTGAAATCACAGCACAATGGAGTGCGGAGCATCTGACGGAGCAGAGCCCTGTGAGCTGGCATGCTGTGGGTCTCGAGACTTTCAATCATTTCTCAGAGAAGGCATGGATGGGGTAGGGGGTAAAGTGGAGAGGGGGTGGGTGGTAGAAGACAAAGATGAAAAGAAATGGATCCCTTGCCTTGTTCCTTTTTGCTTCTTCTGTGTGCTCTTATTCCATGGAAGAATAAAATTACCAGACTCTGAAGATGGCCAACAGTGTTTACTTCCAGAGACAGAGCCTGCATGCTGGCTGAGTGTGACTCCATTTATACAAGGCAGTGCTAGGCTGGCTTTTCGATGACAAGGACAACAGTAAGAACAATCACACAATGCTGAACTCCCTCACTCTCTCTCAGCTCTTTCTCCAGCCAGGGGCACTAACCACATCCTACCCACTTCTTTCACTCTCGTGGAAGTTCAAGTTCCCCTGTTATCCAAAAACTAAATAGTGGACTCAGACATGTACAGAACCTTAGCTTTGTGAGGAAGCCAGGAGCGCCTCTGAGTACCTCCACACAATGCATCTGTTCCTGGCCATCACTGTAGACCTCTGTACATAGTAGGTGTTCAGCAACAATAGGAAAAATGTAACGGTTGAGAGAATAAATGGCGCACACTCTTTCTCTCTGTCTACCGTGAGTAATAGAAAAGGCACTGCTTCTTAGGCTCTGCATGCCAGCCTCTAACCTTTTCTCCAACCGGCCAAGGCCATTTTGGATCAGACACTTATTATTCAATACAAAGAAAAGAAAAGAAAAAATAAAAAACAAGCTCACAATCACAGTGTCACCTTGATGCTCAAAGTGAAATTTGGGTCCAGCCCATATTCTGTATATAGTAAGAAGGCCACCCTGCCCATGTCCACTGGAAGTGACCGCTCTTCTCTGCTCTGCCTGTGCATATCACTTACTGGTCACTTAATTGGTTTCACTTTACTGTGCAGGGCTTCAGACATTTTTGCCAATTATTTCATGAACAACTTTTCACAGAAAAGAACTGTGTTTAATTGTTTTTCTTACATTCCAATCACTGCACTAGCTGTAGCAAAAGTCGGTAATTATTTGTTGACATGAATCAGTGACAAAGCATCCTATTTCAGCATTCCTATGATGAGTTTCAGACAGGCTGGGGAGATGGTCAAGTGGTGAAGAGTTCTGGCTCCTCCTGCAGAGGACTGTGGCTTCATTCTGGCTCCACTGCTTGCTAACTTGGAGAAATCATTACCTCAACTGGCCTCAGTCTGTTAAAATGCAAAACAAACTCAGAGCTATTTCTATAGGGATGGTGCGGGTCTTTTTAAAAGGATAATGTTCCTTGGCACCTTTACAACCATTTCTCCTCTCATTGATCAGGACCCTTAATAACCAACCTACACAAGTCTGTTATACTCAGATAGATGACTCTCAGGTGCCTGGGTGCCCAGTTACCCAGTCATAGAACGCTGTGCCCAGGAGCAAGTGCCAGTACAACTTGTCACTACTGAGCTCTTTACGTAATCTTCTCTAAGATATTCAGTATCGACATCAAAACACACCTTGTCTCACCTCAGTTATTTATGTCACATGAATCAAGGACTCTAGAGAGTCCCAACTTCTGGGAACACGTCCTTAGCAGTCTCCATGGTATGAAATTTCACTAATGGAGACCTGCTTCTTGGAGAAAGGCTCAAAAGCTTCATTGCCAAATCTCCTCTAAAAATACAACTTAAAGAACAAAAGTTAATAAGCTGTTAGGAAAACAGGCAAGGGTCGTGATAGGAGTGAGAAAGTTATTCAGGAAGAAAACAACAAAAACAATATGAGCTCTACTGGTCAATTTCTTATGACAAAGTCTGGGCACTTGCTGCATCTGGATGGAGATGCTGTGTGTTGAAAGCAAATCCCTTGGAGGTATACGTGGGAGGTGATGTGTGCCACAGGACCCTTCAAACACAGCCTCCTCAGCTTTCCATCTGACTGGCTCCTAATGGCCAGCCTACATATCTACGGGTGTCTGCCTCTGTAACTATTGTAGAAGTCCCTTCCTAGTCTTCCGCTTCATAGAACTCACATGAATTTCCATATACTGGGTCTGGGCTCTGTGCCATCAACTAACATGGAAGACCCAGCATCACCTGCCAGGACTCTGTGAAGAAAGCGAGAGAGGTAGACAGTGATTGCAGTGACAGAGGCTGATGGGCCAGCAGAGAAGATCAAATGTTCATCCTAGGACCCTGGATGCCGTGGGCTGATTAGAAAAGGCCGAAAGTTCCTCCATGGAAAGAGCATAGTTTATAACTGATAATTTACACATGGGCTCACTTTCCCTGGGTAATTATAGATTATTATCCAACTAATTACAGTACATGGCTTTAAAAGATGTACAATTTATTAGCCTGATCTGGAAGTTACTGTGAAATGTGATTTGAAAAGAAAAAAACATTGAGAAAGTAGTTCTAGTCTCGCCAGGGTGACACAGCACGGTGTTCTCATGGCCTCTTCCCGTATGGGACACGTTTGTACTGCTGCACACCCCACAGACATCCTAGCAAAGAGGTTCAGCATCTCGCTTCCAAATGACTTTTCTCTATAAGCGGGGGGTGCCAGATTTACAAAAAAAGAAAAAAACAAAGGACCAGATGTCAGTTAAATTTGAATTTTAGATACCTATTAAATCAACTTAGCCCTCAAATGTTGCAAAAGGAATACTTATACTAAAAATTATTCATCTTATAACTAAAATTCAAATTTAACACAGCATCCTGTGTTTAATCTGGCAAAAGAGATCGGAAAGTAAAGCTGAGGACTAATGCTGAATAGAGAGTGTTAAAACATAGATTTAATGAACAGTATCCCAAAGTCCAAGACAGAGTGTCAAACTTCATACAAAAATATAGGTATCCATAAGGCTATGTTGAAAACTGGGAGGGAAATGTTCATGAGAATTCCAAAGTATGAGCTTCCACTCCCAAGTTAAATGGCAAACAGTGAATTATTCCATTTGTGTTTGGATCTGGTCCTCCTTTATGGTCCTTGGTGCTATCTACAAAAAATCTGCTCAATGAGTACTGAAAGAAAGAAAAACAAAAGAACTATGGGAAGTGTGCTCCTGACTGGAGAACCCACATCCACTTTCACACTCACCCATCTCATCTACTGGTTCTCTGAAGCACAGCTGTAGTCACCTGACTAGATCACCATTCCCAACCTTCCTGGTATTTTGATGCAACGGAAGTTCACATGCTGATTACCCCTAAGTAGGAAATAATCAAGGGTTAAGGGGTAGAAAGCAGCAGAAGAGGAAATGTTCTCATTAATAAAGTTATCAGCACCTTGCTTTTTTTTTTTAATTTTCAAAATGGCTTTTAAAACTATTTGGGTATAAAACAATCACTGGCTAGTATACTTGAAAAGAAACATAACCTAACCAAAGACAAAATTATATTGTTAACCAGTAGTATAAATTTTCAAAGAACATCACTGTGAGTTGCATGTCATCGAAGTAGTTAGATGATCCCTCCATTCAACAAATGCATAATCCATACCTAGTGTGCTAGACATCGTACTGCAGCTACTGAGGTGCAGCTAACAAGACAGGTGGAATCCTAATCTTGGCGTACTTATGGTCCAGGGGTGAAGGAGGATGGGAAGAACCAGGAAATAAACACAAGAAATAAACAATAATAAGGAATTCAAATAAACAGTAAAGACACAGATAAAATAACTGAGTGCTGGGGGCAGTATCAAGAGCTCTGGAGGAAATAAAACAGACCATAACATATAGATCTAAAGAAGACCCAGTGGTCTCCCAAAAGTATCTCTAAATTCCAGGTTCAAGATTGAGGACTCCTGAATTCTCTTGACCATCTCCAATTCAGTTTTGCAAAGTTCATTCAGCTTAGAGATAGGCTTGCCTAATCATCCTGTGTGTCCATAATGCATAAAATACATCCCCTTTCATGATTCACATTCTCTCTCCCTCCCTTCAACCTTTTCTTCTCTCTCTCTCCTCTTCTATCCTTCTCTCCTCTGTCCCTCTCTCTCTCCTTTCTCCTCTCCTCCCTCCCTCTCTCCTCTCTCTCTTTCTCTCTCCCTCTTGTTTATATGCATAGCCTTTGTATGTACAGCAGAGCTTACTGAGGTTTGTGGGAGAACAGCAAGGGAATTTACTCACAAATACTTACCATTTAAAGGAGATGTCTCCAAGCCTGGGGACACGATCACTTGGCTCCTTTTCTGGCTTCTACATTCCATTAATGTTCTCTTCATTTCTACTGATAATCTTTGCATGGACTTATTGTCTCATCCCTACTAAACCATCAACTTTGACATCTTGATTTTGCAGAAGCCCCATCTCAAGGTACTACCTGAAACAGACAATTTCCTCCCTAAGAGAAATTTGGAAGCCAGCTGTTCAGATAATCATTTATTTCAACAGCCACATGAAAGAGACAGAAATCTATACTTTGTTGCACTGTGTGTATGAATTGTTAAGAGGAAAAAAATCCCTTGCCTTTGCAATAACTAAAAGTTTGAATGAGGCCCAGGCACTTTCCTGAGTCAGTTTCCCACATCCATTTGGCATCCCACAGACTACGTGCCTGGTGCACAGTAGGCCCTCAATAAATGTTTGATGGATTTAATTTAATGTACTACAACCTACACAAGCACCATGGTGAGTACAAAACACACATCTGACAGCTCAATGCTCAAGAAAGGCAGCTCGTTTATTAGTAGCAATTCGCCACCAGCAGCACTTAGATGGAGATTGTTTTCCATGCTGCTTCTTGATCTCATCATTAGAAAGTACTCCCGGGGTACCTTTTGAAGTGAGCACAGGGAGAATGCTTCCCTATAGTCTAAGACTTCACACTTAAAGATTCAATACACTGATTGTCTCAAGGAAAACAGGTAATGGGGGCGAGTAAGCCAGGACTGGCTAGGTTCATCCATTGTTCAGGTCATAACAGTATTTAAGCCACATTGCCACAAAGGTGACTTAATGTCTGCCCTTGAGCTGCCCTTCCTTTCATTCATACTTGACCTCAGAGGATTCCTCTGGCTTTGGAAATGACTTTCTTTCCATCCAGGGAACCTGTTTCTCGCTCATACTGACTTGAGGAGACTCGGGTTAGTAACTCCAGCAAGGCCACAGCCAGGCCAAGCTGAGTTATCACTTGGCACATTTATTCGTCTTTGAATCAGCTGCCTTCCACCTGCAGGGTACTTTGGTCTCTTTACTGCTAACACTATGACACTGTCAGCACTTCCCATTGGATTATGGGCTTTCTGGGAGCTGATGTGACATCTTTCACCTTTTTAATGCTTCAGTATATACCACAAAGCTTGCGGAACGGTTTTATTTGCTTAACAAATATTTACTGATCAAATCACTCTCTTCTCATTCTAGGGCAAGTGAGTCTTAGAAGGGGATGGGAAAGCTATGATATTGATAAGAAAATAAAGCATTTAGATTTCCCCTTAACGTCTGTTGCATAAGAGGTATTTTGTAACTGTCCTAATATAACATCTAAATTAGAATTTGTGATATGCTGTTTAACACATGAATTGCCCACTTCACCAGAGCAAAGAAGTGTTTCTCTAACTTTCAGAATTTATAATGTTAAATTCAATGATTCAATGTTAAACTCACTTAGTCTATTCTTGGTCTCTGAGTTCTTAGTTCTTTCTCACGGAGAAGGGAGCTGCAGGCACAAAAGCCAAGAAAGTTGTACAGATTGTGCTTGTAAGTAATAAATGTTTTCCATTCGTTCTGTGTCAATAGCATGCACCCCTCTTGCTTTCCCATGAATCTGGGTACTCACAGGTGGATCAGACTAGGCAATTAATACTATGGGGTCCTAATGAGGACTTTTAGATTATCCTCTTCTTTACTACGTGAATTAGTTGAGCTGGGTGGTAGTGGTGCATGTCTTTAATCCCAGCACTTGGGAGGCAGAGGCAGGTGGATCTCAGTGAGTTCAAGGCCAGCGTGGTCTACAAAGAGAGTTCCAGGGCAGCAAGAGCTGTTACACAGAGAAATACTATCTCAAAAAAAAAAAAAAAAAAAGCAATGAATTAGTTGAGATCCTTTTGGAAGGAAGAAATGTCCCTATATTTCTCATTCATCATTGGTATGTACTTATACATACTTATTTCATTCTTTAAGTTATAATCTAATGCTATTATTTGTTAACGGAATTGGGATCATTTGCAAACCCATATGTGTCCTTTTTAAACCATCTGCATCTTTTCAAAAAATTATTTGATTTGTGGCATCATAAGATGCCATAGCCAAATGTTTCTCTAAGGAGAAAAGCCCCAATTTCCCCTCATTTACTTGTTTAGTGGGTAAACTTAATTTTCTTAAATGAATGGTCCTTTGCCCATTTGAAAGATGGTTCTTAAGCATCTACTGAACAAGGATACAATTGTGGTTGGAACAGACCCAGACCCAGCCCTCCACTTCCTGGGTTCAATGCCTAAAACACAAGCAAGCAGAATACCCTGAGAAAATGAAAAGATGACAGTGTGGGTATGAACAACTGCTGCTTTGCATACTTTGGCAAAAAAGAAATAACTCTGGCATATGTTTGAGGCCCTTATTAATCACATTGAGGAAACACTATATTATCATCCAAGGAAAACTGCTACCTCCATCCTTTTTTCTATTACCATCTCCCAGGAATTTATTACCCATTGAGAGAATTGTTTGCTAAGCAAGTAAGTACTAAACTTATGAAGACTATAATTCAGGTGGTGATTCCTTAGGGAACAGCATTATTTTATGAGGTCTACTTAATGTTTCCCCGGGCAACGCTGACTTTCATTATTCAAGGGAACTGGGAAATGTCTTGGGAAAGTGCAATAATTGGTTGTATCTATTCATGTTTCTGTATAATCACTATGCTGGATCCATGTAGACAAAGTTCAGTGTTTGTATATTTCAAATAGGACAGATCTGAAATTAAGTGCGGAATGGGGAAGGTTAACTTGCTTTCAAGAGTACAACAAAATTATTCATCACAGAAAAGAAACTCACAGCAGAAGTTAACGTAAGCAACGAGCAATCAGAAAACCTATGGCTTCCTTCCATGGGCCTAGAACCAGAAATTTCCTTCACCCTTCTGCTCCCTACCTCCCTGTACCCCAATCCGCCTTTCTCCCTTCTTCAAATGCAACACGCTTTCTGCCCTGCCCTCCTAAGTGCTGGATTACAGCCGTGAGCCACCAGGACCCGCTGCAAATCATTCCTTGTATAGGACAATATTTAGACATTAAATGTAAGGTATTCCTGAACCACTGCCAAATTAGTCTACACTGTGAGAAACAAATGACTTGTAATGCTACCTTTAAGCACGCTTAGTTGTCCTGTACTTTAATATCAGTTTTAAATTACACGTAGTATACCTAAAGTTACTAGTAGAGAATGGACATGTAATTTATGAAACAAAGCCTTGCTAGCTCTTGAGTGTGGGTAATATTTAGAAAGAAGATGATGATCCAGTCTAAGAAAGTAACTATTTTACCCTAAGAAAACAGTATTCTGAATTCCATGAAGTTTCCTCTGCTTTCTAAGGCCAACTTGTTCGAGGAGAAACCTCTCCTGAATGAATATGCTATTCCACCAGAGCCTACATTATTTTAAATGTGTGGATCTGAGCTCCAGCTAGTTGAACACTGACTAGTGAGGCTGGTGGAAAGGAATAATGAGGCCTCAGCCACACCAAGGGCATCTGTGATTCTAAGAAGACAATCCCTTTGCTTGCCAATATTTGAGGACTATTGAAATAGAAGCAAATGCTGCTGATGTTCATCTTCATCTAAGATATGAACACATAGACATATATGGTGCTGAAAAATGGTACTAAAAGGAAGATTTCGTCTTCATTTATAGACTTGTAGTAACAACTGATTCTGAAAAAACGGGGTACCTAGCAGTAGACTAATTCCCCTACTGTGCACAATACAAAACTTAACAAAATATGGACACCACCATTCTCACACATCAGACGATGAGAACCACAGGGCAGAGTCCAGGAGAGGTGACAGGAATATATCCTTACCTTGGATTTCTGGAGATACTTCCTAGAACAGCAGTTCTCAAGCTGTGGGTTGCAATTCCGTTAAGGTCCAACGACCCTTTCACAGGGGTCACATATCAGATATCCTCATATCAGATATTTACATTATGATGCATAACAGTGGCACAATTACAGTCCTGAAGCAGCAACAAAAATAATTTTATGGTTGGGGTCACCACAACATGAGGAACTGTATTAAAGGGTCACAGCCTTAGGAAGGTTGAGAACCACTGTTCTTGAACAACATGACAGAGCAGCCATCTTACACATGAGTGTTCATTCTGCTGAGCTGACGGTTTGAGAACAGATGTGGGCATCCAAAAACCTTTGTGAAATCGGGGCCTCAGATTACAGTGGAGAGGTTTCTGTCCCGTCCTTGTCTGAAGGTGAGGCAATGTGTGTTCATGATGCTGAGCAGACAGGTTTGGGAGGCCAAGAAATAAAGGAAGATAACAAAGCCTGGAGAGAGTTTGGATACGCTGGTTGAACTGGAAGAACCTTCCCTTGGTATCTAGTGCATCCATCTGGGAGCCCAGAACCCTTAGGAAGAAAAGCGTACCCTACGATAAAAAGCCCAACTGAATCAGGAAGACCTTCCAGGACTTTAGCTACCTACCCAAACAAAATTTAAAATTACTTTTTAAAGAGACTCTTTCAATATATTGTCTTCAATTTGTAGCACATAATAAAAAATTGTAGACATGTTAAAGTGGCCCACAGTCAAGAGAAACAGAAGTCAGGAGGGGAAAAGCCACAGATCAAGAAGACGATAAAAACAGTTGTACACAAGGGGGCTGGAGAGATGGTTCAGCAGTTAAAAGTGCTCGCTGCTCCTGCAGAGGACTAGACTGCAGTTCTTAGCACCCACATCGGGCAGCTCACCACCACTGGTGACTCCAGCTCCAGGATCTCTGACAGACAGACAGACAGACAGACAGACAGACACACACACACACACACACACACACACACACACACACACACACACACCCCAACTATAATCAAAGTAAAAAAGCTATCAACTTGAGAGTAGGGGAGATGTGAGTGAGTTTCAAGGGAGGCTAGCTGGTAGCGGGGAGAAGGAGCAGGGAGTGATGCAACTATTTCAGTTAAAAAGTTCAAAAACTAATAAAATAAATCTTTGAAAACGTAATGAAATGCGTGCAAGAATTTAAAGGAAAGGACAGCTATTGCTTGAACAGATGGAAAATCTAAACAAAGTTTAGAAACTATTTTTGAAATAACCAAGTATAAATTCTGTAATCAAAAATTATATTTGAAATGAAAAAGTCACCAAATTGAAAAAAACCTGTAGGGAGGGGTGACAGAAGGCAGGATAAGGAAGGCTGAGGGGAAGAGCAAGCAGAACGCACCACACACATGTAGGAAACAATCAGTGAACAAATTTCATTCATTAATTAAAATTTTCATCAAAAGAACTTACAACTACTTACATTGCACAGAATAAAGGATAAATGAGCTAGAAATCAAAACGATAGAAATTACACTGAAGAGGACTGTTTTTAATTAACGGAGCCATCATTTTAAATTATATTTAGAAAAAAAATAAGTGATCTAACATATGTAAAATTGAAATATCTGAAAGAAAAGAGGAAAAGAATGAGACAGGGAATCAATTCCAAGAAATTACAGTCATACATAATCGCATTACATTGTACGGAATTTATAGTATGTGCACAAGCCAAACCTACAGCCCTCGTAAGGCAATACAGAAATGAAGCGGACACAGATTGATGGCCTTATGTTTTATATACTGCAGTGACAGACACGTAAGAGAGTCTGGCCTCCTAAGCATCTTCGTGTGCACAGCCCTGTGGCAGGAAGGGAACACGCACTGTTGGGCAGCCATCCCAACCATTACTTCCCACAGCTCTTGGACCTTTCTTGAATTAATTGCTACCCATTAAACACATACTCCTTGTTCCCTCCCCTCCATAAGCCTGGGCAACTGTCACGCGACTGTCTGTTTCTGTGAATTTTTCCTCCCCACTGCTCCATAGAGCTGCAAACAGTATGTGTCTTTCGAGGTGGGCATTTTTCACTTAGTTTAATACCTTCCAGGTTCAGCCATGCTACACTGTTAGAATTTCCTCCATTTCCAGAGGATGGATATAGTCTACCGCATGTGTATGCCATATTTTTGCAATTAAAGATTTATTTTATTTTATATGCACGAGTGTTTTTCCTGATCTCTCTCTGTGTATTACTTCATACTTGATGCCTGAGGAGGCCAGAACAGATGGATTCCCAGGGACTGAAGTTACAGACAGTTGTGAGCCGCCATGTGGGTGCTGGGAATCAAACTCGGGTCCTCTAGAAGAGCAGTCCTAGCTCTTAACTGCTGAGCCATCTCTCCAGCTTCGCCCTATACGCCACATTTTGTTTATTCATTCATCTGGTTGTGGACACTCACACTGCTTCCGCCTTTGGGCTACAATGAATAAAGTTGCTACGAACATTCACGTGCAAATATTTGTTCATGTTCCTGCTTTCTTGGCTTTTGAATTTACACCTACCAATGAAAATTAACGTTTCTTAATGAAAGGTGCCACAGTGTCCCTAATTATGAGGGTCTCATTGGGAATATAGCTCAGTGTAGAACATTTGCATAGTGTGCATAAGATCCTAGGTTCAATGTGAAACCGAGCAAAAATGAAAACAAGTAACAGACTTTCAAAGTATTTTAAAAAATGGTGGCAGGATGAAACAAATACACCCCAGACCATCTTTAGAATTGATACAACTGAGCAAAAATTTAATGAAGAAATAGAATATTTTAACAAAATCATCAGCTAACTTGGCCTAACTGATTTCTAGATCAACATGTGTAAAATAAGCATTACTTTCAAGTACACACGGACTGTTGACCTAGATACACTACAGGATGTACTGTTTCAGTTTGAACCTGAAATATCCCCTACAGGCTTATGTTTTGAAAGCTTGTTTTTTGTTTGTTTGTTTGTTTGTTTGTTTGTTTGTTTTGAGACAGGGTTTCTCTGTGTAGCTTTGGAGCCTTTTCCTGGAACTCACTCTGTAGCCCAGGCTGGCCTCGAACTCACAGAGATCCGCCTGCCTCTGCTTCCTGAGTGCTGGGATTAAAGGTATGCTCTACCACTGCCCAGCTTGAAAGCTTGGTTCTTTGGTAGTGGTGCTAATTGGAGAGCCTGTGAGACCTTTAAGGGATAGGGCCTAGCTATGGTCACTAGGAGTGGACCTTTGATGGGTATACTGAGCCTCTGGTTCCGGCCTTGCTCTTTGTTTCCTGATCTGCCTTGGTGTGAAAAACCTCTGCCTGACACTCATGATCTGAGCGGTTGCCATGCCTTTCCCACCAGGATGAACCCAAGCTCTCAAACCGTGACCCACAATGCATCAGTCCCCAGGTTTCTTCTCTTAGATATGGCATTCATGGCGATGCAAAAATAACCAATAAACATACTATAAAATGCCTCGGCATCTGATCCTGGAAAACTAAAATCATGTGTGGTCTAATTTCTGAACACCACAGAAATGAATTAGAAATCAATAACAGGATGTCAAAAATTAAGTATTTGAAAATTAAGTGACACACTTTTACATAATCCTGAAGTCAAAGAAGAAATCACAAGGCAAAATTTAAATCACTGGCAACTTAATGAATATGAACACATACTAAAAATGTGTAGCGTACATCTAAATTAATGCTTAGCAGGGGAGAGAATTTGAGTTGAATTCTTATATTTAAAGAAGAGCTTTCACACTGATTAACCTGGGAGCCAGAGAGATGGCTGGGCGTGGTGACTTGAATTCCATCTGTGGAATACATGCAAATGACAGAACACATACAGTATGTGCACACATGCACACGGACACACACCTTATTATTACTGTCGTTGTTGTTGTTATATAATGGTTAAACCTGACTGCCTAAATCCTACCATTTGAATCATAAAGTTAATAAAAGATATCAGTGAAATAGAAATAAGCAAACTATAAATCACAGTAGAGCAAAATCTCCCTATAAAGAAACAGTCTGAGGGCTGCCTTGGTGGGTAAGAGCTCTCGTAGCAAAAACACGAAGACCTAAGTTCAATCCCCACCTACACTGAAAGAGCCGGGTACAGTTGCACAGGCCCATGCCTCAGGGTTGTTGGAGGGCAGTGACAGGAGGGTCACTTGGGTTTGATGGCTGCCAGCTTTGCTCCAGTTTCAACGGGATGCCCTGCCTCAAGGAAATAAGGTGGACTGTGATCATCTGAACACCCAAAGCCTTCCTCTGGCCTCCGCACATGTGCATGGGCATGTGCACCAGCACACAAATGTGTGCACACACCACACAAGCTGGCACACATATATACAAACATCAATCTATGAATGGTAACACCGTAAAACACCCAAGAAATAGGTAAGAAAAAAACTGAGAGAGAAAAACAAGTTACCAAGTTTGGAATAAAAGAGAAATTCATATTATAGGCTGATAGGAATTCCAACCACGCCCCATGGTCGTGCGTGCCCAGAGGGACACTTAGTCATCTCTGCCTAGTCATTTCCAGGTCATACGTCCTGCGTGACCCATGCCCCATTATTAGGTGGTCACATAGTCATGCAGACGTGACCGCGCGATCTCTGCGTGTGGGCCTGTGTGCACAGGTGCGTCCTGGCCTTTATAAGGCAGCGCCATGTTCCCCCCGCCCTCTTTCTCGCACATGTCCTTCCACAGGCCTGACCACATCTATCCCTTTTTCTTTGTCTTGATAAAACTCTTGTTAGTGGATTCTGTTGTGTGTCGTGACTTTTCCCCGCAGGGTAAGAGTGCCGCTAAAAACCAACATAGGCACCATGGAGTTAGTATCAACAAACTATGGCCCACAGGCTTAATCCATCTACTAACTATTTTGTACAGCTTGCAAGATAAGAATAGTTATCTTACACTTGAAAAGGATCATAGAAAAAAAATACTTTGTGATGCATGAAAACTTTGTGAAATGTAAACACTAGGGTCCACAAATAGCTTTACTAGTACATAGTCACACCCTCTCTTCTACATCATCCTTGGTCACTTTCTCATACAATGGTGACTGACTGTGACAGAGATTGTATTGCAAAGGCCAAAAGATTAGCCATTTAGCCTTTTACAGAACAAAACAAAATAAAAAAAAAGTACAAATCCCTACCTAAAAACAGAATTTCAACCAGGCGGTGGTGGCGCACACCTTTAATCCCAACACTCAAGAGGCAGAGGCAAGCAGATCTCTGTGTGTGAGTTTGAGGCTAGCTTGATCTATAGAGTGAGTTCCAGGACAGCCAGGACTACACAAAGAAACCCTGTCTCAACACACACACACACACACACACACACACACACACACACACACACATACACACACAAACACACACACACACACACACACACACACACACACAAAGGAGAATTTCACAATAAAACCCATTATTTTCTGCCATTCATATACGCTAGTAAGAATACGGGAAGAGGCACTGGGGAGATGGGTCAGTGGTGGGGAAGAGCACTTGCTGCTCTTGTAGTGACCCAGGTGAGTTCTAGCACCCATGTGGGAGCGAACAACCATCTGGAACTCCAGTTCCAGAGGTTTCAATACCCTCTTCTGGCCTCCACAGGCACTGTGTGCATAGGATACACAGACAAAGCACACATACACATAAAATAAATCAATCTTTTCAAAAAAGAAGGTAAGAATAAGAAAGAAATATCACTAAAAGCTTCATGTTAGCTAATAAATTTAAAAATTGGACTAAGGCTGGATAGTGGCTATACACAGCTGTAAACCCATCATTTGGAAGGGAGAAGCAGCAGAATCAGCTCAAAGTCATGCCAATTCTGGCCACATAGTGAGCTGAGGTCATCCTGGGCTGAGAGAGAGAGAGAGAGAGAGAGAGAGAGAGAGAGAGAGAGAGAGAGAGAGAGAGAGAGAGAGAGGAGAGTTTTAGAGTGAAATAAATGCATTGTGTGGAAAACACAATTTAACAAACTTTGTGACTCACACAAAAATATATGAATATGAGTCAGATTTTCATTTGTAATTAAAAATTATTTGTAATTTAAAACTTTCCCCTAGAAAAACCTAAGCACTTTAATCCACCAAATTCAATTACAGAAGGGCTATAGACCTAAAGATTAAGGACACTATAAGAGAAGAAACATCAGAGGAGAGTTTGAGGTTGGAAAAGTTTCTAACCAGGACATAAAAAAGTAGCAACCACAGGGGACAACATAGATAATGTAGAGTATTCAAATTAAAAATGTCTGTACATCAGAAGGTTTCATTAGGAGAGTGAAAAGGCAAGCCACAGATAGGCACATGTCACTGGCAAACATTGATATCTAAAGCACAAAAGGAGCCAGAAATTAATATCGAGACTTTTTTTTCTTTACAATTGAGCAGAAGCATTGAACAGTCACTCCACACAAAAGGAAAAGCCAATAAACATAAAAATTGCTCACTGTCATTATCAGGGAACACAAATTAAACCCACAGTAGGAAACACCTGCTGTTTGCAATTTAGCATAGCCTCTTGTCCTTCTGGGAGTAGCAAATTTCCTCTGCAGCCAAACTTCCTCTTGAAAACTACCTCTTAGCTATTCCCAGGCATGTAGAGTGGTTCAGCCTGAGTTCTAGGAAGGGGAGATGATTGACCCAAGCTGACGAGCGTATCTCATTTCCCATGGCTGCAGAGTTTGCTATGAACATGAAGCATCAGGTTCATCAAAACATGAAAAGATGTCACTTCAGCTTCAAGTAAAGAAGTTCTTTCAATCATGAAAGGCAGAAAGGCCTTTTTCCTTGGTCCTCCTATGATAGAAAGAGACACCTGGTGATCTAGAACTACGTGTCAAGAGACACCAAATTAGGACAGACAGCAGAGAGAGCAATTTCCCAAGGCTCCTCTATTGAGCAAATATGTGAACTCTCACCTCAAGCCACTCCTACCACTGATATATTCAGCTGCGCTGGCCAGTAAATTTCTCCACAGAGAAAGTCTTTGAGTTAGACTGTCCATGACTTCGAAATGCTGTCCTCCCAAGGAAGGTGACTGAGCCAGTAAAGGCTTCTACCACCAAGCCTAACCCCTGCAAGGAGAGAAACAACTTCAGAGAATTGCTCTTAATCTCCACCTGTATATCATAGTACACATATGGACAGACAGACAGACACACACACACACACACACACACACACACACACACACACACACACTAAATAAATGTGGAATTTTTTTAAGAAAAAAAAATTTAAAAATCCTGTCCTAATTGATGAATTTTTTGGCATACATTTGTGTTTTCTAATATGGCATAGAATTTGGTTAGGTATTCTGTATTCATGGCATCTGACCTTAAAAATACTATGATATGTATAAATGAAGACTATAGATGTCTTTAGAATAGTTACAGGGTGTTTTTGGTTGTTGTCTTCTTTAGATTAAAGATAAACAGCTCATCCTTGGCTGTTTAGTTTGATGGTCTAATAAAATGATACTGGGTTTATTTATAAAGACCCTGCAAGGGGTGTGCAAAGCCAAGATGGAGTCCCCCACACTATCCCTGTGTCAGCTCCGGCCTCTCCTGCAGGGTGATCTGACAAGTTATCAGAATGTGTGAAATCTTGTCCCAGGGATAAGCTACTCTGTTGGCACAAGGCCCTCAGGCTTTCTTCCCACAGCATAAATACTGAAGAAATTCCAATTTCTTGGGGCACATTGCTTCAATCATCAGATAGCCAAAGGGAAGGGCCCAGGTGCATCTTTATCAACATTTCTCCCCACAGGTTATATGAGCATTGTGCTGGCGGGGGAGCAGACTGGCACTACTGAGATTTTTAAAGTTTTCAAATTATAAAAATAACAGTTTCATTGTTGAAAATCCAAACAATAAAATGTGTATTGCTTCTCATGGGTTAGTCCTATGCTCTCTAGATAGCTCCGTATTTGATCTCTTATATAGAATAGTCCCTTTCCTTATCAATAACTCATGCATTACAACTGGCTCTAATGATCAGGCAGTCTGCTGCATGTGTTATGGTAATGCACTTAATCCATCTCCTGTTGGACATTCAGATCATTTCCAAATTTTAAACCTTCTATGCTGAACATTTCATCTTCCTCTTGTCAGGATACCTCCAGTGAATTAACGTCTAGAAACAAATTTTCTAAGTCCAAAATTATACATTTTAAAGCTTTTGGTGTGTGTTAATATTCACTTTCACTAATATTCTTTTTTTTTTTTTTTTTTTTTTTTACAAATTGGGCTGGATGGAGAGAGAGATGGTTCAGTAGGTAAAGCATTTGTCTTTGAATGAGGACCTGAGTTCAGATTCCCTGAACCTACATAAAGCCAAACACAGTATCACATGTCTATAACTCTAACATTCCGACCATGAGATGGAGGGCTGAGTTAGGACAACCCCTGGGAGCTTGCAGACCAGCTAGATCAGCACAGAGAAGAACGAGATCCTGACTCAAACAAGGCAGAAGATGAGGGTCATTACCAGAGGCTCTTTGCTGACCTTCATATGCACACTCTGACACTTGTGTACCTGTACTCACAAACATGAACACACTCATATACCATACACATACATACACATCATACATACACAAATTATATAAAATGACACCTATAGACTCAGTCTTGATATTGCACCTGGTAGTTTGGTTAGCCACTCATTGCCCTAAAATCTCTTCTCCCTCAGGGAGCCTCTCTAGTTTCTACAGTTTCCCTTAATTCCTAAGGGGGAATTAAAGCAAGAGGAAGAGGTGGATGATTATAAACCCTTTTTAAACTTACTGACAAACCTGACTATCAGAACCACACACATGCCCAAGGGACTGTCTCTACATTGCATATTTTTCTCAAGAAAGCAGAAACCCACATTTATTGAATACCGTAAGTATGAAATATGTCTGAAACACAATAAACTCCCAATAAATATCTATGAATAAATTAATGAGGACATCTAGAGTTTAAGCCAGATCTATCCTCATCCCAATCTCACTTCCAAAAACGGACTATGATGTGTGGAGGAGAGGATGAGCTCCACACCTACCTAGGGCAACCAGATTCTATCCTGGGCATTTGAAGTGTGAATGTTCCATGTTCTCTGAGAAAGACTGCAATTAATTT
Source organism: Peromyscus eremicus (assembly GCF_949786415.1). Lineage (NCBI taxonomy): Eukaryota > Metazoa > Chordata > Mammalia > Rodentia > Cricetidae > Peromyscus > Peromyscus eremicus. The sequence continues at coordinate 47,400,580 of NC_081422.1, forward strand.
TAGGACTCCAATAAGATCGCCAGGGTTGCTGAGCTCTACAAGCTGCCTGGTTTTATCAGCTTTTAGCCCCCGACTACGTGTATTGCTTTGCAATCAACGAACTGGGAGGTTCACCCAAAACCTGGGCTTTCCTCTTCATCAGCCTAACTTCAGGTGATGGCAAGGTCTCAGGAACAGAAATTTAGTTCCACTTCGTGATATCATCGTATGCTATCCTACCTTGGAGGTAGAGACCAGTTGCTCATGGCAGACTGCTGAGAACAAGGTCCCAGCTGTCTTGTTATCAGACATTCCATGAGAACGTGGGCATAAAATTGCATAAATCTCAGGCATCTCGGAGGAATGGCTTTCATTGTTCTTTCCTCATATGTTACAAGAGAACAGTCTGGGGTGCTCTGCATGTGTGGCAAGCCGCAATGGTGGCTATGTGGATTTTCCTATCAGAAAGCCTAGGGAAGTGAAACTATTTTTTTAAATACTGCAGGTAGAGCTCAAACCTTCTGGAAACTAATTATGAGAACTAGCTGTCCTTGAATAAACCCGTGTAAAGAAAAAAAAAAGGCCTTAGGCTATTTTTTAATGTTTTATGACTTTTTTTTTTAATGGCTGCAGGTTTATGACAAAGGTGATTCAAACCATTGGAAGCAAAGAAGGGAAATCGTTTAGTCTAAAAACAACCTTAGAAATGTATTTCATCTATAAGCTCCATCTTACACAGCTTCCCCTTCAAAACATCTCCTTGCTACATCTAGCCTTGCATCTTCCATCAGCATCTCCCCGGTCCAGCCTCTATCAGCTGCTCCCCAAATTTGCTGTTCCAAATTCTGCTCTCCAGTCTATTCTCTCTCCAATCCATTTCACAACTGTGCCAGACCAACCCTCAAAAATGCTCTATTTTTTTTCAGTCTTGCCTTGTCCAAAAAGCTATCACAGAGCTACCCCAGGGTGCAATAAGAAATGCCTGAGCATTAGAGCCAAGAACAAGGGCTCCGTTCCCTGTTCCACCAGTGATCAGAATTTACAGCCCTGTGTGGCTTAATGACAGAGCTACATTCTGAGTCATGCATCATTAAGCAGTTTCAGCACCATGTGAACACCACACAGTGAACTTCACACACCTGGATTGGAGTGCCTACCACACACCTGGGCTACATTACAATATTATGCAACCACTGTGGTATATGTGGTCTATCGTTGAGCAAAGAGTTCTGAGGTACATGAGTATACTGAGCCTTAACGGTTTTGAGCCTTAATGTACTTCTGTAAATTGGAGATTGTGTATCCTTTGGAAGATACAGCAAATAAATGATACTCAACTTACTTCACTTTCCCCTACTAAGTTCTCACAAAATGATTCAGCACATCCCCTTCCTGACCCTTCATGCCCAACAGCTAGCTTGTCTTCACCAAATGAATTCCTGCCAGGCTCCATTCTCAGCTTGGCTCCATTTGTACCCCTCCTTTGTCCATGGTATGTGTTGGCTCCTTCCTAACTGCCCACTGTGTCAACCCCATGCCCATGCTGCTAATCCTTTAAAATCCAGCCTAAGTCACTCCCATCCCCACTCCTGAATCATGACTTCATCATGTTCTGACATATGCAATGGACACAAATTCCCAGGCCATAGTCTCATATGTTTAAGAATGGAACTCTCTTTGGGTTTCTGTAATTACATGTGATTTCTAAACCCAAGATCCCACTCCGATTCCAGGTGGTTATTCAGTTTTAGTCCAATTAGTTTTTCCTTGCCCAAGCCAAGCTCCACTTGGTCTATTGGAGTTTTTTGACTTCCTCTTCTAAGAACTGTAGCTCACATATGACAAGATGGCTCAGCGGTAAAGGTGCTTGTCACCAAGCCTGATGGCCTGAGTTAGATCCCCAGACAAAGGTGAGAACAAACTCCTTTAAATTGTCCTCTGACCTCCACACATGCTATGGCATTTGATCCCCACACACATACAAATACACATAATACATAAATAAATGTAATTAAAAGTTTTAAAAATACAAATAGAACTGTAGCTCAATTCTAAAGTGGTTAACCAAAATCTTGGGCCAGGCTAGTATACAAGAAGGACCTTAACACCTCTCTCCTCTCTCTCTCTCTCTCTCTCTCTCTCTCTCTCTCTCTCTCTCTCTCTCTCTCTCTCGGTCCTGCTCAAATGAGCATTGTTATCCCCAGTGGCATCATCAGTGACTCCCCATTTGCCCCTCCTTTGGCTCTTGAGGTCTTAGGAGGGCTCTGACTCCTTTGTCTTCGTGCCTGGTCACCTCCACCAACTTGTACTCCACTTCTCTGGTGTGGTAGAAAGCCCCAAGTGGCTCTCAGAACCCTTTGTCTAGACAGTCCCCAAAGCCATCTCCACACTTAGACTCTCTCTGATCAAACCGACAATTCAGAGGACTCCAAACAGGAAAGCAGGGGTCAGCCCTCCTCATTTCTCAGATCTTCCAATTTGCATGGTGTGTGGTGCCTCAGAAAACAAAATCCTAAAATACACCACTTTGAACTTCAAACTGAGAGCTGTGACTGTAGGGAGGAGTTTTCTCTGAAGTTTCCCGGTGTACTTGAAAGGCTAGATCTCTTAACAGTCAGCGGTAGGACTCTCTTCCCAGAAATCGCATTAGCCAAGGCAAACCGGTGAGTATTGCAGGAAGGAAGATTGGAGATGACACTGTACCCAGAACCCACGTGGGCCTTGTCCCAGGCCAATTCACTGCCCCTAAAAACAATTTGCTTTTCCTCTAACGGTGTCTCTATTTCTGATCGCTTCCTCCCTATGGAGAAGATACGGGCATTTCTAAGTCTTACTGGATCATTAATTAGGTACTCATTTCATCCCTGTGATGCCTGGGGCAGCAAACAAGTTTGGGTGCCTTTTTTCTGTGGCTTTAATAGATTCTCCTAGCAGATCTTCAGAGGGAAGGTTCCCTGTGCCCCTGCAGGTGAGTCTGTTGTCCCCACCTGACCAAGACTCTATACAGGATATTTCCTGCACCATTTCTAACCCTATCACTCTTCTCATCAATTCTCATCTACTCTTCTGGAAACATTTCATTCCTTCTCAAAAAATTGGTTCTGACAGGTCTGTAGTCTTACAGTTCTGAGTCTGAGTCTTTCACAGTCAACTTTTGAGACTGAGAAAAAAAGGCTTTAGCTTTTGATCTCTTGCTTCTACTGAGAGTTTTTCGGGTCTGATTTGGAACACAGAAGCTGCACACTATCCATCTCTTCCTGGGAGCCATAAGCCCAGGCTGTCCCAGCTGCCCCCTGAAATGGATGGATGGGTTACAGTACAGAGGAAACATCAATAATTTAAAAACAAAACACAACCCAAAAACATGAAATGAACACAAGGTTTCAGTACAGTAAAGATGAATCAGGAACAAAAAGAACATTGATTGATGCCAAGCATCACCCCTACCACATTGGTCTAGGCCCCTCCTTCTGGTCTCACTCTAACGTTGCTCCTCTATCAGCTTACACAACCTGTTAGTGCTGTGCCTACCCATCACTTCCTTTGAGACGCTTACAGCTCCACCCATTTCCATTCTCGGCCAAAAGTAAGTGAACTGTTCATTCTGGAGTCTAGCAGAATCCTAAAATGACCTTCAATGACCCTCTCCTGTGCATATCTTCCCTGATTTGTACAATATGAGATATCACTACTGACACTCTATTAAATTATGAGGCAAAAAGATTTTTGTCAGTGTAATTAAAGTTGTTAATTAGTTTACTTTGAGGTAATCAGAAGAGAAAGTATTCATGTGGGCCTGACCTTATCGCATGAGCTCTTTCAAAGTTTTCTCTCACTGGTTTCAGAAGGGGAAGTAAGAGATAGGAAGCATGGTGTGGGCTTGATGTGCCTTCACTGGGGACAATGGAAGTAAATGTAGGCTGCCCAGAGATGAAAGAAAACATCTAGCAAGAAAATGAAGACTCCAATCCCACAATCACAAGGAAGTTGGTTCTTTCAGGGGAGTAAGCTTCAGAAAAGAACATCAAGACTCATGAGATGCTCTTGGCTGATACCGACTTTTCAGTCTGGCGAGACTGTGGGCAGAGGACACGGTGACATCATGATCTAACTCAGACTTAGAAAAGCCGTGAGCTAATAAATGTGTGTTGTTTTAAACCACCAAGTCTGCCTGTCACCACTGTATCATAACTGCCCTGTGCTGTCTATTACCAGAGAGAGAGAGAGAGAGAGAGAGAGAGAGAGAGAGAGAGAGAGAGAGAGAATAACTAACTATACCTGGTCCATGTTTGTATTAAAGTATTAATACTTGAATTAGACTCATTAAGTGTGCTAAATGAAATATTATCATAAAACATAATAGTGACCAACATGTATCAGTTAGCTGTTATTGTTATTGTGGCAGAAAGCTTTTAAAGTAGTTGCCAAGTCAATGGATTAACCCAAGAGGTGTTGACAAGTGTCTGAATGGATGAATTCATCTTAGTGAATTCCCATTGCATTTTCAGTCAATATCACAACATGCATCCATTCAGAAAGCAGAGGTCAGGGGAAGCAAAGTGGAAGAAAAGACATTTAAAATGAAATAAGAAAGGACAATGCATGAACAACATTCAACAGGTTCATTTGGCTACAAAAGTAGATTTCTCTAGAGGATAAATGAAAGGTCGAGTTGGAAACGTGTTGGTCATATTATGGAAGATGCTGAAGACCACACTCGGATGATTATACATTATCCTTTAGGAAATGGGGAGCAGTGATGGCATTTCACAAAGGATTGGCATGGTCAATGTGTTTTTGGGTAGACATGTGACAATCATCTTCAGGATGCACTGGGCAAGGCAGATTCTGTAGAAAGAGACATCAGTTAAGAAGGCTGCAAGATATTAGAGCCTACACTACTACACAGGAACAATTAGAGACAGCAGGGATCTAAACAGAAGTCTGCTGAGAGAGATACTACTGCAGAAGGGACAGAGGGACCATCTTGCCACCAACAACCATGGTCAAAACCTTGCTGCTCACTCTGCAGACATGCCTTGAGCATCCCCTTTGGAGCACCTCTCAGTAGTTCCTCCACTTAGAAAGAGAGTGACTTCTAGACCTAGCCTGATATAGCTGACAAGCCTCAAACTGTGAATCAACATTAGCAAAAGATCCTCCTGTGGCTGTGGATTTGTAACAACTGATAACAACATTTTTTCTAGCTTTTTTACTTTTGAAACGACTTGGAATTAACTGAGTGTGAATAGGACTGAACTTCCCTAACAATCATGTCCTTTCAACAGACAAAAGAAAAAAAAAGATGACCTTGGTTGCTAACTGGCTGTGCTTACCATATGTGGGCAAGCTCCTAGAAACCCTGTCCTCTGCATCCTTGGGCTAGACTTTGTTGGGTATCCTTCTGGGGTCTTTGATGTAGTTGAAGACTAGATAGTTATAATTTCCTTAGTTATGATAAAAGATAAGTTAGATATGAAACCTTAGGCTCACAATATAGGATAGATTGGATATCTTCTTTAATTTTGCCAAATACAAATAGACTAGATATTATAAATAAACTAGATATAACTATAATTCTTGCTTGATAATTGTCTTGTTATATGTAATTTTACTACGTTAAAGTTAAAACCTTCCTTTTTGAAAAAAAAGAAAAGGGGAAGTGCTAGGGATGTCTTTCTGTATGCTGTGAAAAAGTGTTGCTATGATTGATTGATAAATAAAATGCTAATTGGCCAGCAGCCAGGCAGGAAGTATAGTATAGGCAGGATAAGCAGAGAGGAGAATTCTGGGAAGTGGAAGGCTGAGTCAGGAGACACAGCCAGCTGCAGCCATGAGAAGCAAGATGTAAAGTACTGGTAAGCCATGAGCTACATGGCAACTTATAGATTAATAGAAATGGGTTAATTTAAGATATAAGAACTAGATAGCAAGAAGCCTCCCACAGCCATACAGTTTATAAGTAATATAAGTCTCTGTGTGTTTACTTGAATCTGAGTGGCTGCAGGAGCTGAGTGGACACAGGAAAACTCCAGCTATAAGACTTCCCTCTAGGAAAGAATCTACCCAAGCTTCAGCTGGATCCTCCCAGAAATGTGAGCTCTGCAATCCTGAGTGAGGATCCTGGGAATGGAACAATCCTCCCTCCTGCTCATGTGGACAAGGATAGACATACGAAGGTATACAGGCACTGTCTTCCATATCCCCTTTGGGACCTAAACCAAAGCACATCTATTGGTCTGAATTCTGTACTTGACTCCATCTTGGGCCCTGGCCCCTTGAGTTCTGAAACAACTTCAATGGGGCCTTCATTTAGAAAATGAAGACCAGCTTGAGTCCTTTCCATCCTCACTCAATGTGTCAACTGCCTGTAGTGAAATCCTTCATCACCCCTACCTTCATTCTTTTGCTTTCTCCACTCTCATTGAAGACCTTCAACTCCTTCAATTTCCCCCTTTCTAAATGTCCTTACACATCCCACAGCAGCCTTGGCCTCTTCACAGATACCCCATCAGCCCTCAGCCAAAGCCTTGCCCTCAGGAGCACAGTTGACCCTTTGGTCCTCAACACCTCCTCTATCTAGCATGCAACTCCCTGAACAACAGTCCTTACTTCTGCAGCTGACCCTGGCTGGGCCTTGGTAAGACATGCAAGCCACCGAACCTCTCAAACCCCCAATTTCCCCCAAACTCAGCTTCACATCCTCCCTGACCAGCCTACACATTGCGGTCATTATTTAAATGATGCTTGAGCTAACAGTCAGGATATTTTGACCTCTTTATCTTTCCACCGTACCCAACCCAGTAGGTCTCAAATTTGGATTTAATCAGTATCAGTCCTTTCTGTTAGAAAAATAAATAAAAAGGAATAAGAATTGGGGAGAGAGTCCACTCAGTAAAGTGCTTGCCTCTCAAGAATGAAGATCTGAGTCTGATCCCCAGAAGCTATGTAAAAAGCCAGACAAGGTGGCATCTATGTATAATCCTACCACTACAGAAACAGAGAAAGCAGGATCCTTGGGGGTCACTAGCCTGCCAGTCTAGCCTAATCTGTGAGCTGCTGGCAAATAAGAGACTCTGATCAAAGGAAGTAGGTAGTATTTCCAAGGATGACACCCCAGATTGTTCTCTGACCACACATACACACACACACACACACACACACACACACACACACACACACACACACACACGTGAAAAAGAAAAAGGAGAATCATAGGGCTAGAAGATGGCTTAAAAGTTAAGAGCATTCACTGATCTTGCAGAGGACCCACGTTCAGTTCCCAGTACTCATGTGGCAGAGCCCACAACCATCTTTAATTCCAGTTACAGAAAATATGGCAGCCTCTTCTGGCCTCTACGGGCACTGCACTCAGATGGAGCATAAACATGCATGTAGGCAAAACACCAATGAACATAAAATAAAAAAAACATAAATCTGTTTTATAAGAAAGAGAGAGAATCATACTAACCAAGAAGAGTGCTTAAGACTGCTGGGTAATAGTCTTAACTTCATAGCCCCTCCCCACCTTCAGGTCCCACAGTATCTATGTTAGGGTAACAGTTATCATTTCTACTGGTCTATCTCTCAGCTAGCCTTTCAGCCTGTATAGAAGAAACTGACTTTAGCTCTGCCTCCTCCTCAGAGGAGAGCCTCCCACAGCCTGGGTCCAAATAGGCACCTAACAAACTCTGACTGGTAGGAACTTAACTTGTCTTGCAGCTCTGAGGCCTGGCAATGATGAGACACTCCCTGTAGATCCTCCTTTGGTCCTGCACTTCTTTCCTCCAATTTTGAATTCTACATTTGGAAATGGTCTTGCTTGGTGGCAGCAATGTCATTACAGTGCTTTGAATTTTGAGGACACGTCTGCCAGTGGGTGTTTCTGTCCAATGCGTGGTTGCAAGGATCAAATAAGGGATGCATGAGGACAGATGTCTACACTCCTTATATAAGCCTTGCCATCTTCCACCCTAGCATATGCCCCGCAAATGCAGAGTGTCAGCACCAACTGCCTGGCAATGATTCCTTCCTCACATGCTTCTGTCTGATAAACGCATCAACCACGGAAGCTGGAGTATATATTAAACTGTCTGTTGAGAAGGAAACCACATGAAGTTTAAACATTGTTTATAAAGAAAACATAAACTCAACAAATCCACTATTTCATACTTCATTCCCTAAAAGATATTGTAGTCATATGGCATAAAGCAAGCCAACAACACTCAACTTAAAGGGGGGGGAAGCTGGGCTTGAGCTCTAGCTGGGACTCTGGGTAGCCTACATAAACTCTCTGAATGCCAATTTCCCCTGAGCCCAAGGTGAGCCTGGTGTAGAGGGTCAACGGATTAGAACTAACGATGGCTAGGGTGCTGAAGCAGGGTTCAAACAATATTCTCTCATGGTCAACATTAGTTGGTTAGCTGTTAAATCATGGGAAGATCCCTAGAGTTTGAAGAGAGGTTAGAAAAGAGAAGTATGACTGTTTATAACTAAAGGCTTGGAAACATTCTGACATTCCAATAAAAAACACAGCCACCACGTGCTGTGTAGCGTCATCCTGTTTCAGCACATCCTTCACTGGAGGGTACTGAGTAAATTCCTTAGACTCCCGAGACTATCTCAGGTGGAAAATACGAACTCTTGGTTATTTAGCTTGGTTGAAGAACTAAATGAGATAATGTCCATACAAAGAGGCTATAACATGCCTAAGACAGAGCAGTTATTTTCTCAATGGAACCTGTTAATAATGATGGTCAACTCAATAGGAAATAGTACCACCTACAAGACAAACCTCTGGGAACATCTGTGAGGGAATCTCTAGATTAGGCTGATTGAAGTAAGAAGACCCCCACAAATGTGGGCAGTGCCACTCCATAGGCTAGGTATGACTGAATAAAGGAGAGTGAGCTGAGTGCTCTCTTTTCTCTTCTCTTCTTTTCTCTCCTTTCTCTTCTCTTCACTTCTCCCTCCCTCTCCTCCTCTCTCTTTCCCTCCCTCCCTCTCTCCATCCCTCCCTCCCTCTCTCCATCCCTCCCTCTCTCTCTCCATCCCTCCTTCCCTCCCCCTCTTGCTCCCCCCTCTGTATCTCTCTCCCCTCCCCCCTCTGTGTCTCTCCCCCTCTTCCTCCTTCCTTCCTTTTCCCACTGCCTATGGACACACCATAACCAGCAGCCTCATGCTCCTGTATCCTTCACTTCACACTATGATCAACTGTACCCTCAAACTGTGAGCCAAAGCTTAAGCTTCTTTTGTCAGCATTTTGCCACAGCGTGACAAAAGTAACTAATAGATCAGCTGATTGCAGCATGGAAATAATAATCCTGGTCCTGCCTTCTTCCTCATAAAGTTTTTAGAATAAATACTTGAAATGCTGGATGGGGGAACTGTTTAACTGTCAGTCATACAGGTCCATGGGGTCTGTTTGCTTTGCTAAGTGCTGGTAACACCCACTGGGGATGCACCATGGTCTGCAGAAGCTGTTGATGACTGTTCCTGGAGGACTTCACCATTTTGGGCTATACTTTACCATTTCACACCCAAACTTCCAAAGGTGTAGATGTAACCAACCGTCTTATTAAATAAGAAACAGAGCCGATTCAGAGAAGAAAGCCAAGAGTTCAGAGCTAAGAGCCTCACCCTTCCTGATTCAGCAATCCTCTTCAGCCAAGAGAGCTCTCCGAAAGAGAGCTACTTCCTGTGTGTATGTCTTTATATAGTCTAGCTGTTCTGCCTTCTCATTGGTTGTAAACCCAAACACATGACTGCCTCGTCACTGCCTGTATGTACCGCCCTCCAGGTCCTTAAAGGCATGCACCACTGCCTCCATGCACTTGCTATGGCTCTAATAGCTCTGACTCTTGGGCAACTTTATTTATGAACAGTACAAGTAAAATACCACCACACAAAGGCAGACAACACTGTCCAGCTCAGGGATCTAAGCTTCACACATGCCACAGTGGCCGTGTCTGAGAGCCACTTGGTAGACTATTTGGATACTGTTTCTTCTCCCAGACTCTGTACCCAGTAAAAGGATTGATGGCCCCCTCAAGATCCAGAATCTAGCCTCTGACTGCCACCAGGAAGGCTGAAAGAGTGGTCATTGACATGAGTGTTTCTACTGACAAAGCCAGACAAATCCTCCTCCATCAGGGAGTAAGCTCACTGGATCCTTGACTGTCTATCACCTATCTGCTTGCCAGGTAAATTAAGGTTAGTTAAGGATACCTCACCCACTGCCAAAAGATGGAGAGGGATTTAACATCAAGAAAGACCTATAGAAATTTAACAGATGGGTAAGCTGAGACCCCAAAGAAGCATTATGTTCCTATTAAGTGGTAGATGCACTTGACTTGTGAGAGCCCTTATTTGTCCCAGAATGCCCAAACTCTCTCACACCTGAAATACTAGGAAACAGATGCAGTGAGCAGATGATTAAACATAAGAAAGATTACCTGCTGCTGGAGCAATAATCCATAAAAATAACCCTGTGTTTTCAGGCAAAATATAATATTGCCAGGCTATAGGGATTCCTATGCCCGAGCCTTTGCAAAAATGGCAGACTCAGTGTGATGCATTTAAAGACCAAAACTGGACATTGGGTACCAAAGAACTCCACTCAAGGAAAGCAAGTTTTTGCTGCAACAGTCCAGTGTATGTGTGAGTCACATGATTAAAAGGCCCTCTCCAGAGTCCATTTGTCTTTTCCAGGACAGGCAGCCCTGTGCCTTCTGTTGAGGTACCAAAGAGGTCTTCATTGGCAAAGGGTATCAATCAGAGCAGCTGTACCCAGGGCTCCTCCTTAGAGCACCCCTCCCCAAAAAACTGTTTAATGCAACAGTTTCCTAGGGAAAACAGAAATGGGTCTTTGCTCTTGGTCTCTCTTCCTGAAATCTTCTCCCCTAGATATTTCCATGGTCTTCCGTATTGCTCAATCCAGCTCTCTAGTCACACATCTCCTCCTCAAAGACGGCATTTGAGAGAACCCCATTTAAAAGAACCCTCCTTATTTTCTCTGTAATACTCATCAGTAACATTAACTTACAGATTCACATGTGTATTCCCAGTCCCTGCTATTACATAAGGCTATGAGAGCAGGGCCTTGATCATGTTCACTGACAACCAGGTCTATGTGCTTATGCCTAGAACAATGCTCAGTTAATCATGGAAATAGTAGAAAATCCATAATTTTTTTTTTTTTTTGGTTTTTCGAGACAGGGTTTCTCTGTGTAGCTTTGCACCTTTCCTGGAACTCACTCTGTAGTCCAGGCTGTCCTCGAACTCACAGAGATCCTCCGCCTGCCTCTGCCTCCCGAGTGCTAGGATTAAAGGCGTGCGCCACCACTGCCTGGCCCGTAAATTCTTTTTAATAAGAAAAAGAAAAGCTGGCCTTACCAGCATACACAACTATACATACACAAAGGCAGAGATGTCATCAGACCCTCCCCCCACCGCCCCACAAAAAAAAAAAGACAAATGCCTTAAATAGAATTTTGAAGATTGCCTTCTTTAATAGAATCCTGTCTGTGAAGTAGATATTTCAATATCTTTAGTGACATTGTGTAAACACATTTTAGGAGCAAACCACCTCATTACCCTCTTGCCTCATCTCTCTGCAGGTCTAATGATCAACTTCCAAACTCAACTTGACTGGGTTAAAAAAAAGACTTAGGGCAAGGGCTGGTGGGAGGTAGGGAGTCAGATGGTAAAGTATCATCACGAAAACATGATAGTTCTGATCCAGCACCCATGCAAAAACTGGCCACAGTGGCTCACGCCGGTGACGCCAGCACAGGAATGTAGGGGGAGACACCACCTCACAGGATCGTCATCAGGGGTTCGTACATACAGTGTATTTATATAATGCCTGACAATGTGCACAGGCCCCGACTGCCACAAACATGAGGATATATCACAGCTGAACCTGTTTCTCTGGTCCTTCCTGTCATTGAGATCTGTCCTCGTAGGGACTCACTGGGAGAAGGATACCCATAATTACAAACTCCTTTAATGTCCAACTTGTACTACTTCTCAGCCTTTTAACCAAGACCCAGTGTAATCCCCAACTATCACAAGAGACCGCAGGGACATGACGCATTCCCTGCTGACTCTGAGGTCTGACTGACCATCTCTTTCCCTCCAGTAGCCCACTTGACAGTTTACCCCCTTTTGCAGTACTAGTTTGCCTGGCCTGGTAAGAGTCCAAGTCTGCTCCCCTTCCACCAGTTCTTCCATCATTTCATAAATGTCACTATACACCCATTAGGTTCTAAGATGGTGATGACACACAAAAAAGACACAGTCCCTGGTCCTCAGAAGTGTAGACCAGCTAGGAAGAGATGTGCATCTAACTCACTAGAAGAATGTGGGAAGAGAATGAAGAGAAAAAGGACTTTGGGGACAGAGAAGGAATCCAAAGCCATTATTATAATCTGTCTTCAATCCCAAAAATTACACATTTATAGTCACCTAAAAAATGATGTTGGAATACACAGGGTCAAAACCCCGTAACAATAGTATATCAGCAGCACAAGGCCATATAGGGGTTCTCCCAAGGTCCTTGGCCAAGATCTGCACCATAAACACACAGAGCAGAACTCTGTAAGTCCTATAGAGTGTTCTGGACATACCTTAGAAGTGGAGTAGAGGAGATGGGATGTAGATAGCTCACTCAGGGTTGAGCACGCCACACTCTCTTTATCTCTGAGCCCTGACCAGTTGTGGGAGTCCATGTTTATCACCATCTACTGAAAAAGATGAGGCTGCTCTGATGAGGGTTGATAAATGTGCCAATCTGTAGATACACTGATCAGTCATTGGGATTCAGTTTAATACCGTATAGAATAATCACAGAAGAGAGGCTGCAAGGTTTTAAGAGCCAGAGACAGTTGATGACTTAAAGGGAAAAGTGCTTTTAGGGCACAAGAGGGTACTCGCACGTGTGAACTGACAGAAACTGTGACGGCATGCACAAGATCTACACAAGCTCAAGCCGGACCCAATCCCACCGTGGAGGAGGGAGATGGGCATGAAGTCCCACCTCCAGCTAAAGAGTGATTGACACCTGACAGCTTCCGGGAGAAAGGGAGCCAGTTTTCTTTAAAGGTAGTACCTAACAGGTCAACTGCACCTAGGGGATGAGGCCACATCCAAGAGTATATCAGTAGCACAAACTGGATCCAATGATTCTTTTAAAAAGAAAGAGCACACAGAGGTGGGTAGGTAGAAGAGTAGGTGGGTTGAGGGAAGGAGGGTGAATATAATCAAAATGCTGTATGAAACCTCAAATAATCCATGAATTTATATCTTTTTGAGTGGAGCCAACTCTTAGAATTGACACAGTTCCAGGAAGCAGTGGAGCTCTGGCCACTCAGGATGGAGGAACATTCACCAACACTCTAGAAAGATCTGGAAGTAACTGCCATACCCTAACAAGGGTGACTATAGACTTACATGGGGCAACACAATAGCACTAACTACATGGAGTAACAACTTAAACTTAAATTAATTAAAATCAAGTAATATTTAAAACTCACTCCCTCAGTCTCATGAGCCATTTGTCAAATGCTAACTAGTTAAAGGTGACTAATTGTAACTACGTTAGCTAGCAGGCACACAGTACATTTTAATCAGTGGAAGAAAAGTTGATTGAATATCAACTCTGGTTTTCCTCTGGGAATTCTATCAATTAATGATAATGCCACTTCTTGTGGAGTAAAACGCTATCATATTTATATAAGCACCTTATCCAGAATCTACTCCACATTTACCCATTGGTAAGTCCTGAGGATCTCTCATTAAAATGAACTCTTAGTTGCCACTTATACCCTAGTCACCACCATCAGAACTCAGTACTCAACAGAATAATCCCGGCAACACTAACGTTGAACCAGGCTATTCTTTGACATTGTGTATGACCATCTCTCTTGCTCTATCCGAGTCAGCCCTCACTAAGCAATGAGTAGGTGCTCAGTGAGGTCAGCTGATGAAGGACATAAAAACACTCAGTATTATGTAAGAAGTACACTGTTCATTTCAGTGCACAACTATGTCACAAGCAAAATGAACATTGGTGTGACTCACACAGAGGTGAGCAGCAGCTGCAAGTGGGAATGGGTGCTCCTTACTGGTGCTCACCTCGCTGTGCTGACTATTTTCACAAGGTACCTGTGCACATTGCATGCCTCAGTCACAGCAATCTGGCAATGGCAGTCACTACAACAGCGTGCAGTGCTTATAGCAAATGATTGCTTTACCCCACATCTCTCTTCTAAGCTCTTCAGCACAATTAAAAAAAAGTTGTCTGGTTCAAAAAAAAAGGCATAAAAAAAACAGAAACAATCAAGAAATGAAAATTAGTTACACAGAAGGCACAATATAACCTTAAAGTATTTAGAGTAAGATTTAGTAAACATGTCTATGTGAACTATTTCTGTCCTTAGCAACCCGGAGTAGCTAAGGTTATCCAACCATGACTGGCATAAAAACTGAGAAACAAAAGAGAAGTCAGATAAGCTAAAGCATAAGATTAGATTAATAGTACAACACATGTGAAAAACTTTGAAAGTGTCCCACTATTAAAGAACCAAAGACATTTAAAAGATACATACAATTTTCACAATACAATGTCATTTGGAACATAAAGGGACAAGGATAAAAACTGTACTAGCAGAATATTAAAACTCTCCTTTCCTTTATATCAATTCTGAACAACTTGTTGTAGAATATTATTTTACAGCGTGTTACTTTTGTTTATGTTGCATTTGTTTAACTCCATGAAGCTGTGTTCCTGTGTCTGTGTAAAACACCTGATGGTCTAATAAAGAACTGAACAGCCAATAGTGAGGCAGGAGAAAGGATAGGTGGGGCTGGCAGGCAGAGAGAACAAATAGAAAGAGAAACCTGGGAAGAGCAGAAGAAGGAAGGAGTAGCCAGAGAAGGAGGACATCAGGGGCCAGCCACCCAGCTACACAGCAAGCCACAGAATAAGAAACAATGAAAGGTATACAGAAATAGAGAAAGGTAAAAGCCAAAAGGCAAAAGATAAAAGGGATAAATTAAGAAAAGCTGACTAGAAACAAGCCAAGCTAAGGCTGGGCATTTATAACTAAGTATAAACCTCCATGTGTGATTCATTTGGGAACTGGGTAGCTGGGCCCCCCAAAAGAGCAAAAACAAACAACAGCAACAACTATTTTTAAAATACCGATTTTTCACCATCTTGGCTAGCTCTCACCTCATTTGCTGCCCACTCCAAGAACAGTGCCAACTCCCAGTGGAGAAGTTCATGAGAAGTCATATTTGCCTCCTCTTTCTGTCTTTGAACAAGCCTACTGAAAGATGCATCTGCTCTCCTCTGGCTGTAGAGTAAAGTTCAGAGGATTCTGAGAAATTTCTATGCCAGTCCAGCTCTGCCCATGACTATGGGCATGAGACTAAATGATGGCTGGGCATAAGAAAGGTCACATGGTCACCATAGCACATAATCAGCTAGGGAATAGCTACAGTGCTTCTTTTTATCTTCATGTGTCTGGCTTCCATATTCTTCTCTTCCTTTGTTCTGTCATTCAGTGAGGACTAGAATAAGGCAGACCCTGGGGTAGCAAAGGCATCAAGGGAGAATCTTGGGGAAAGGGATGCCTCTCCTTGTGTCTTTGTTTCTCCTTTGCCACAATGTTGGAAGGTGGTAAAGGTGAATCATGCCTTGAAAGGGAACAATGACTGCCATACATACACAGTTCACCTCCTCCAGGGACGATATCAAGAACATGTTTCACAATTATGGAAGCAGCCATCCAGATCCAGGTAGCTGTGGGGGTGGGGTGGCAGATCTCCTCAGGGCTGTCATGGCCAGCCATCCAGGATGTCTGAAAACAGAATGGTTGTCTCTGGAACACCTACAAGGGGAAGCTGGCAGAATTTAAATGGCCAAGTGCAGGAAGCCGGTGATGCATGTTATGCTGATGTTTTCCAATGAAGCACATATGACATGGAGCTTGTAAGGAAAGAAAAGACGATGTGTGCATTTCAAAAACTAGGTAACACGAAGTTTAGATTTCATGGAAAGGAAACCACCTACATCTAGGTTAAGACTGATGGGCCCAGAAGTCCAAGTTGTAGGAGTTCTGTATCTTGGAACTAAATAACAGCAGAAGTCACTGCAGAGGCAACAGACGGAGCAGTAATGACTGCATCAGAGGCACAGGCTCACCACACGGTTCCCGTCACAGCAACTCTTGCTCTCTTACATATGATGATCGGGGACATATTTTGTTTTTGTTTTTTGTTTTTGTTGTTGTTTAGGGAGTCCAAGCTGTACCGTTTTTCTTCATTTACTACCATCTTTTCATGTTCAAATTCAAATTGTTTTTGTTTTTTGGGTTTTTTTGGGGGAATGGGGAGGAGCTGAAGTGTTGAATTGCATTCTCATATAATAGCTCCTCACTCCTAACACCTCCATTCCCACCACATCTTTGTAAATTGTATCTTAAGTGATGCTGTAGACAGGATTGTTTAAACTTACTCAACTTCCATAACCTCCAGCTTGGTCTCTACATAGCAACACATCTCATGAGGAAATTTTTCTTTTATTATAACTTAATCATACTTCTATTGTTTTATTTTAGTCTTTACTCCTGTTCTGGTAGTAATTTGAAATATAGCACTTAGACTATTCTTACTCCTTGTTAATTTCCTGGGTTAATTTGATTTAGAGAAACTGAAATTCTAGGTCTAACCCTTTTAAACCTTTGGGATCTGAAATCATTCCATCAAGATCATTTTCTACTGTGGTTCCCTTTGATGGCACACTTTCTGAAGAGTGCCATCTGGGACTCTGGGCACTTACTTATTCCCCAAATCTGCTATTATTTTATGGATCCCAAAAATCTGAAGTCCTCGAGTTTATGCAACTCATAAAGTGTGGCAGGATATCTGGGGCCTCATGCCACATCCTCCTGCTTCCTGGATTTCAGTGCAGCAGAGGTGAACAGTTTCTCATGTCTCTCTCAAACCCTGGAGCTTCTCTGCTTCAGGACTGTCTAAGGCAGCGGATCTCAACCTTCCTAATGCTGCAACCCTCTAATACAGTTCTTCATGTTGTGGTGACACCCAACCATAAAATTATTTTCATTGCTACATCATAATAACTGTTATTTTGCTATGGTTATGAATTGTAATGTATATACCTGTGTTTTCCAGTGGTCTTAGGTGACCCCTGTGAAAAGGTTGTTTGAACCCTGAAGGGGTTGTGACCCACAGGTTGAGAAACCCTGGTCTAAGGCCTCAGAAGACTCAGTCCATGCACCAAAAGAAAACAGACTGCTCTCAAGCCCTGAGGAACAGAAGTCAGTGGGTAAAGCCCACCCTCCCTCTACTCCAGAGAGCGTGAGCATCCATTCAGCTCCCAGAGGTCTCCCGTGGCACACAGCGAAGCCCAGCTCCATAAACCCTTCTATCCCACCCCCACTTCCCTCATGCACTTGCCCCTTCCTCTCACTTCAGCTACTAGAGCTTTCTACATCATTTTTCCTCTCAAAAGCGGAAACAAAAGCCCCCTACTTGCACCCAACCCAGCCCATGTCTCAGCTCAGCTCCTGTAGGGAGCCGAGTAAGACACAAAACAAAGTGTTCACAAGACCTCCTGACGGGACAGGGTTAGAGGACTCACTCTTCCGGCAGCACGTATTATAGACTGCCTGTCTGTTTCCCCCCTGCTCTTCCTTGCCCTTCAGTGCAGTTAACGGAATTTGAGGCAGGCAGTTCAGGAATGGGCTGCTTAGGACTGGCATTAGCGATCTGTAGCTAGAAACCTCACACACCCCTGTGAATCCAGAGTAGAATGCAGCTGTCCTAATGGACTGGATGAGCGAGAGGGAACTGTCAGAGTCCTCCCCCTGCTTCAGCTTCACCAAAGCACACCCCTTCCTTTTGAAGGTCAGAGTCCTCTCTCAGTCTTCCCTGCAGTAGTAAGAAACACCCTGTGGGCGGTGGTGGTGGTGGTGGCGGCGGCGGCGGCGGCGGCGGCGGCGGCGGCGCACACCTTTAATCCCAGCACTCGGGAGGCAGAGGCAGGCGGATCTCTGTGAGTTTGAGGCCAGCCTGAAAAAAAAAGAAAAGAAAAGAAAACACTATGGCCTTGCTAAGGTGACTGCAGCCGACCACCCCACTAGTTCCTGTCAAGGAGCAAGGAGAAGTACTCGCTCATCTGCAGCAGCCCCTCCATATACACTCCAACATTCCTGTATAACAATATCCTCTCGCCTAGAAACAAGCTGCCCTAATCAACACTGATCAAGGTAATTTTCCCATGTGGCTCACTTATTAAACACATTAAAGCCATTCATGAGTCCAAGCTTATCAGAAGTCAACTACATTGCTGCAGAATAAAATGGCCACACAGCAAAACACAGAGCACTTGCAAGCTGCCAAGGAGGAGAAAACGCCTCCTGGCCTCGAGGTGTTAATCAATGATGAGAATCACAAACACAGACGGGATCCATTATTATGACCACACCCCCAGATGTTAGTCCCCTTCTGCTAAAGTTTCCCAGATCATGCACCAATAACAGAATCCAGAAGAATGAATTTCATGAGAGTACTTAGAATTATTAATGGGGGCAGGGCAGCGTTGTTTTTTAGTTTTATGTGATGGATAGATATTTTGGAAGTATTTTTTGTTGGAAAGGTAGTAAGTGTGGTAGAAGAGATTAGGCGTGTGTAGAAGAATAGGTTGATTAAGGCTGAAGTCAAATACAGAATCCAGGGGTCAGGCAGATGAAGAACAAAACATTATTTTTATTACTGGGCTGTGGTGACAACGCATTTGGTAAAGTGCCTGCCTTACAAACATGAGGACCCCAGTTTTACCCCACAGCACCCCAACACACACACATACACTTTCATACACACTTACATACACACATGTACACACACACACATCCACATGCATACACATACATACACACACATGCTTACATACACACACATATACACTTTCATACACACATGTACACACACATCCACATGCATACACATACATACACACACATGCATACACACACATAACACTTTCATACATACTTACATACACACATGTATACACACACATCCACATGCATACACACACATGCACACACATCCACATGCATACATACACACACACACACACACACACACGCACATACATACACATATACACAAACACACACAAAGCCAGGCACGCAGGTGCATGCTATAGTCTGAGCATTAGGAGGTGGAGACAAGTGGATCCTCAGGGCTCAGTAGCTGACCAGTCTAGCCTGCCTGGCAAGCACAGGGCAAGAAAAGACCCTGTCTGAAAAAAAGAAGATGAATATCACCTAAAACACAACTGTTGGAGTTGTTCTCTGGCCTCACATCCACATGCATGTATGCACATACACACAGACCCCTACACACACATGAACACATACACATCATATATAGATACACACCAGAAAAAAATGTTTCATTATTGATAAAGCTGTTTGCAGAGCCAGTTACCGCCACAGTAGCACTCTGGTGTCCTTAGATGCAGTGGAATCGGGGTGCCCAAATATTGCCCTCGAATGAAATCAGAGCCATCACAGAGGTAGGGACTTACCTGTGACTGAATGACAAGGGAAAGAGTAGACTACAGCCAACAAGTCACTTCCCCTTCACTGTAGCGGAGCAGAAGGTGAACAGAGTCCACAAGTGCACTCTGGGTAATCTGTCTCCATGGTTGTGGTTGTGCCAGGCTAGGTTCATGTGACTGAACACTGGCCCACGTCTGGCTAGAGGAAAGAGTCACGGGGGTAGAGGGGGGGTGATGTTTGAGGTCCACAGCCCAGCCCCACTTTCTGTCTGAATGCTGTCTGCTTCCGAGTCCATCAAGATGTGAGCAGTCCCTACCACATACTTCTCCCCTTGTTGTAGCTGGAGAGCTTCCCTCTGGGTCCCACCAAGCCCCCGCAGTCCCGCAGCCCATTTATAAAATAAATACACAGACGCTTATATTATTTAAACTGTTTGGCCTAATGGCTCAGGCTTCTAGCTAGCTCTTCTTATATCTTAAATTAACCCATTTCTATTACTCTACAAGTTGCCACATGGCTTGTGGCTTACCGGTATCTTAATATCTTCTCATGGTGGTGGCTGGCAGCGTCTCTCTGCCTCAGCCTTCCACTTCCCAGACTTCTCTCTTTGTCCCACCTATACTTCCTGTCTGGATACTGGCCAATCAGTGTTTTATTTATCAATCGGTCACCCACAGCACCATGTCACCCCTACCACCATGCTTCCCTGTCCATGACAAACTGTATCCCCTTAAACTCAGAGAGAAAACAAACCCTCCCTCCCTTATGCTGCTTCCTGTCAAGTATTTGGTTAAAGCAACCAGAAGAGTAACTTACCTGGCATGGATTTTAATCCCAGCACTGAGGAGGCAAAAGGAGACAGATTGCTGTGAGTTTGAGGCCAGCCTGGTTTACATAGCTAGTTCTGAGGCTCGAAAGGGCTACATTGTGAGCCCTGTCTCAAAACAAAGCCAACATTAAAAACAAACAAACAAAAAAGACCTTGTATTAGCTGCTTTTCTGGTGCTGTGATGAAACACCATGATCAAAGGCAACTGAAGGAAGAACAGCTTATTTTGGTTTATGGTTCCAGAAGGATAGCGTCCATCATGGCAGACTGAACGAGCAGGAGGCTAGGTGGCAGGAACAAGAGTCTGAGAGCTCACAGCCTGAACTGCAAGCACAAAGCTCAGAGAGGGAGCTAGATTATACAAGGCTTCTAATCTCAAAGCCGCCCCTAGTACCAGACTTCCTTAGCAAGGCTGAATCACTTTTTACCTCCCCAAAGAGCACCACCAACTAGGGTCCAAGACTTTAAATGCCTGAGACTCTGGGGAAGCTCGTCTCATTCAAACCAGTACAAAATAGTAACATACATCCTAGAAATAGAAGGAACGCTCTTTCCAAGTAGTCTCACCCCGTGTCCACTAGACACAGAACCTCACCAACCCCGTTTGCCTCAGTTACCTGCCTGGATAGAGCTCACCTCACAACATATCATGAGTCACTGTTCTCACTAGGGAAGCCTCATGTCCCCAGATGCAGCAGAATACAGTTCTGTCATTAAAGGGAGCCAGGGCAGAGACGGGGGCAAGAGGCAAGGCGTGCTGATGTCTGCCTCTCCCAGTGGCAACACCTTGAGAAGCTGTAACAGCAGCATCCTGGGTACAGTGAGCCCCGTGAGGGACAGAGAAAGTTCTGGGTCTGAGTATAGTCACAGCAGAACTCCAGAACTGGGGGCTAGAACAAGTGGTTATTTGGTTCCTTAATGATAACAACTCTGCTTAACCGTGAACCGCAGCATTTCAGTGACAGATCTGCAAGTTTGCACAGCCATGCACAGAGGTTAATCCTTGGGCAAGCCAGCTCTTAGAATCAATCCCAGGAGTCTCGAACACAGGCTCCTGGGGTGTGGGAGCTGCACTGCCGCCACCTGGGCAGTCCTGACTCTGGGCCCACTGAATCCACATGATCCCTGGAGATTAACTACTGGCTTCCAGGGCTGTGATAGAGAGATGTGGGGGGACAAAGAAAAGAGCAGAGAGAAGTGAGAGATAAAATCACACAGCGCTTCAGGAAGTGCAAGCAGAACCCACAGAGCAGGCCTAGTGAGAACTCACTCTGATGGGAGGTCACATCTGAATAATCTCCATCTTTGATTCAAAGAATTCACAAGTCTTTGTGTGAATTCTATATGCTAAGATTTCTAGGCAGTGACCAAAATATTCTGCTGAGCTCTAGGAAAGCATTTCCACATAGGAGCCAGGGAAAAGGGACTGCTCTGAGAATACTGATGTAAAGAAAAAACTAGAAATCATACTCTACCCCAAGGAGACTGTTGTGGCCACTTTCATGTCAGTACCTCAGGCTGCTCACTCGGTTCCTCCATTGTCTGCTGACCCTGAACAGGTCCCAGCCCTGCATCCTTCCAGGTCCCAGCCCTGCATCCTTCCAGGTCCCAGCCCTGCATCCTTCCAGGTCCCAGCCCTGCATCCTTTCAGGTCCCAGCCCTGCATCCTTACAGGTCTCAGCCCTGCATCCTTACAGGTCTCAGCCCTGCATCCTTACAGGTCCCAGCCCTGCATCCTTCCAGGTCCCAGCCCTGCATCCTTCCAGGTCCCAGCCCTGCATCCTTCCAGGTCCCAGCCCTTCATCCTTACAGGTCCCAGCCCTGAATCGTTACAGGTCCCAGCCCTGCATCCTTACAGGTCCTAGCCCTGCATCCTTACAGGTCCCAGCCCTGCATCCTTACAGGTCCCATTCCTGAATCCTCACAGGTCTCAGCCCTGAATTCTTCCCAGCTGAGCTGATTAAATGTTGCCACAGTGAAACATTTAATCCTAATTAATAACAAACAAGCATTAACATGTTTCTCAATAAGAGTGGAGCAACTCTTCAAAGAAGTCCCTGACAGTTAACTTGTGTGAGCTGTAGGGGAGTGAGCAGTTTTAAGGAAGCCGATCTGCCTACTTCTTTGATCTCTTCTATCTAAAGCAACCCTTGATATCCTCATGTGAACAGAAACCAAGGGAGCCTTTGTTCTCCATCACTCTGGATAAAAATCCTGAATAGCCCTGCATAAAAACTGGGTTTCCAGAAACAAGCTGATGAAACCAGGATGCACAGTCAATTCTGGGAAGAGGTAAGGGAGGGTCACATAGAGGAAAAGCTTGACATGGTGACCCTCCTGAGTGCTTTGCCCAATCCAGCCATCTCACAGCTGAGCACACCATGTCCCAGAGTGGTGGGGAGTCAGTTACCATAGGCCTATGCTATGAAGATGTAAAAGGAAAAACATGGGTCCCTGGAAATCAGAACTATATGTGATTTTTATTTAATTCCTGGGAAGCATTTTATTTTGTTTTGTTTTTAATTTTCCATAAGAAATATGTCTTTGTATTGGTGTATTGGTTTAAATGAGAATGGCCCCAATAGGTTCGTATACTTAAATGCTTGGTCCCTAGTTGGTGGAAGTGTTTTGAGAAGGATTAAGAGGTGTGGTTGTTGGTTTTAGCAGTGCTCTTACCCTGTGAGGAAAAGTCACAGAACACAACAAAACCCACTAACAAGAGTTTTATTAAGAAAAGGAGAAAGGGGCAGATGTGTTCAGGCCCGCTGAAAGGACATGTGAAGAAGAGAGGGAGGGGACATGGGATCCTCCTTTTAAGGACCACCCCCACGCATGAGCACACAGGCCAACATGGCTACTCCATGCATGCACATAGATCACATGGTCACACGGCGTGCAATTTACGTGACCACACAGCGCTTGGGTTGCATAGGACGTATAACCAGGAAATGACTAGGTGTCCCACGGGGCATGCATGATCATGGGGGCGTGGCTGGAATTCCTATCAGTGGTCTTCTTGGAGGAGGTGTATCACTGAGGGTGGATTTGAGATTTCAAGAGGGTCTCTGTCTGTCTCTCTGTCTCTCTGTCTCTGTCTCTCTCTCTTTCTCCCTATCTATATATCTATCTATCTGTCTTTCTTTCTATCTACCTACCTACCTATCTCTTTCTGCCTCCAACTTCTGGATAGATGTGAGCTCTTAGCTCCTGCTCCAGCACCCAGCACTCTAGTACCAGGCTTGCCTGCCTGCTATCTTGCTCTCTGCTATGATGATCATGGACTCACCCTCTGAAACTATAAGCCAGCCCCAATTAAATGCTTTCTTTTATAAGTTGCCTTGATCATGGTCTCTCTTCACAGCAATAGGAAAGTAACAAAGACAGCTTTACTGGGGCTGGAGAAATGGATGAGCAGGTAAGAGCACACGCTCTGAAATCATGGGCATCTGAGTAGAATCCCAGCATATGTGTAAAAAGGTAGGCATGGTTACAAGAGCTTTACTCCATCTTTGGGGCATGGAGATAGGCACACCCCAAAAGCCAGCAGAATCAAAGTAACAAGTTTCTAGTTCAATGAGAGACCCTGTGTCACAAACAATAAGGTAGAGGGTGGATAAAGGAAGACTCTCAATATCCTACTCTGATTTCCACATGCACACATACACACACATTCATATGCAAGCACCACACACATACACTACACACTATACTTGCACAAGAACAAGAGACATAGGTGTTACTTTAAAAATGAGATTTGAGATGATATTCCCGGGAACTGCATAGGCATTTGCTCCAGAAAACTTAGGGGCGAGTGCCATTTCACCACCATTATGGTTCAGCTTTGAGGAAATCATTTAACCTTTCTAAGCTTCACGGCCCTCAATTTATAGTTTCTATTTTAATAACTGCTGCCTTCTCAACTTCACAGATGTTTTGTGAGGCTCAAATATGATAATGAATACTTAGTCCTAAAATTCAAAATAACTAAGGACAAAAAAAAAAAAAAAAAAGACACTCTGCCTTCATAAAGCCTGCTCACGGCTGGAGTGCTTCTCCTGAGAGCTGTAAAAAGGAAAGAGGGGGACACCATCATGGAGCTGAAAGATCAGGAGCCTTCGAAGCCCAGCACATTGAAATAAACCCAATTCCAGCCATTGTCATTGGTTTGAGTTTGGGCAAATCTCTTTGTCTTTCCTAGCACCGTGTAGGGTGGCTGTGCAAATGGAGAAAAATGCATGTGATTTGCCTGGTCCTCATCCTTCCTGCTGGTGTGATCACAACGTAAGAAATCATATATTCTCCCGTATATAAGTCAGATGGGCCTTACATCTGGGGTGCAGCTGAATTTTTTTCCATTAAACCCTAACTGGTCAGGAGAAGGTGGAGTGCGGCCTGCTGCCTCTGCCAGGGTGGTTAGCTATAAATGCAAGAACCATGCCCAGTAGCACTTGGGATGTCTGTCTATGGTATGAGATCGTGTGTTCTTGACCCTTGGGATATACAAAGTAGGAGAGCTGAAGTGGATACAAGCTGGTCGTAGACATTTTGCTGCTTAGCTGTACCCGTGCCATAGGTGGGAAAGAGGCTTAGATGACAGACAATGAGAGGTTAGAGGGATATGATAAGCATCCAAATACTAGCGACGATTACAAGGGACACAGCTACCAACGGTGACAGGACACAGCTCTCCTGGTATCAGTCTCAGCAGCAGAGGCCTCTCCAATGTGCTCTAAGGGAAGAGTGTACAGGCCCACTCTGTCATAGTGCAAAGCTCCGCCCTTCAGCACGCTGCCTGAAAGAGTGAGTCACTGGCACAGACACCAAGGCTGAAAGCGCTGCATCACCCTCTGAAGGGCTGACTGAGGGAGAAGAGCTTGAGGGATTTTCCAGGGAGGACTCAGGGCTGAGTGTGGTGACAGCAGCTGGCGCACAGGGCGGTAGAGAGAGCAAATAATGCTCAGGAGCCTACCTACAGGCTCTGGCGTGCGAACTATTAAAGCTAACAGCTGAACCTGGTCGGACTCCAGACACAGACTGAACTTGATCGTTGCTATGGCTTAGATCAGAAAGAGTCCACCCAACTCATACATGGAAGGCCTGGTCCCCAGCTGATGGCACCATTGAGAAGTGATTGTATAAGGACACTAACGTCCTAGATAGATTAACTCACTGATGGATTTATAGCTGAATGGGCTCTCAGAAAGTGAGGCATAGCCTGAAGAAGTAAGGAGACCCCTAGAGGCGGAACTCTGAAGGGTGGGTCTTGTCTCTAGCCCCTCCCCCTTCCTGCTCTCCGGCTGCTATGTCCTTCTTTTTTTTTTTTTTTTTTAATTCGTAAATTTTTTTTTTATTTTTATTTTGCAATACAATTCAGTTCTACATATCAGCCACAGATTCCCTTGTTCTCCCCCCTCCCGCCCCCCTCACCTTCCCCCCAGCCCGCCCCCCATTCCAATCTCCTCCAGGGCAAAGCCTTCCCCACAGACTGAGATCAACCTGGTGGACTCAGTCCAGGTAGGTCCAGTCCCCTCCTCCCATGCCGAGCCAAGGGACCCTGCATAGGCCCCAGGTTTCAAACAGCCAACTCATGCAATGAGCACAGGACCCGGTCCCACTGCCTGGATGCCTCCCAAACAGATCAGGCCAATCAACTGTCTCACCCACTCAGAGGGCCTGATCCAGTTGGTGACCCCTCAGCCATTGGTTCATATTTCATGTGTTTCCGTTTGTTTGGCTATTTGTCTCTGTGCTTTATCCGACCTTGGTCTCAACAATTCTCGCTCATATAAACCCTCCTCATTCTCGCTAATTGGACTCCCAGAGATCCACCTGGGGCCTAGTCATGGATCTCTGCATCCAGATCCCTCAGTAGTTGGATGAGGTTTCTAGCACGACAATTAGGGTGTTTGGCCATCCCATCACCAGAGTAGGTCAGTTTGGACTGTCTCTCGACCATTGCCAGCAGTCTGTTGTGGGGGTATCTTTGTGGATTTCTGTGGGCCTCACATGAGTGGGGGTAGTGAAGGGCGAGGATCGAGGGAAAGAGAGCTTGGGTGAGTGGGAGATCCCAGCTGGATCAACAACAGAGAGGGAGAACAAGGAATAGGAGACCATGGTAAATGAAGACCACATGAGAATAGGAAGAAACAAAGTGCTATGTCCTTCTGCTGTGGTGTGGTCTTGACACAGACCACAAAGCAACAGAATCAGCTGACCTTGGACTGAGACCAGGAACCTAAATAAACATGTCCTTTAAGTTGATTTGTTCTGACATTTTGTCCTAGGCGGGGAAAGTAAGTTACACAATTATTAGATTTCCTCAAAGATGGGGGAACAGTTGTTCTTTGAAACCTTCTCTTCTTATTCTCCCGTACAAGAGGTTTCATTTATAATTTGAATTGTATGCATACATACACTCAAGTATAGTGCAACTGCAAAGTGCAATGTAAAATAAGCTGGGTTTACTGCTGTTATTATGACTAATGGACCTCCAAAGACCCCTTAAAATGTACAAAGGACAAAACATTTTTAGAGGCACAAAGAACTTGGGAATCCATCCTAATGAATAAAATGTCATTTACCATCTTGGCTTTTTTTTCTGATCTTTAGAGATTTCATAATCTTTCCTGGCATTTCAGTAAAGCCAAGGAACCATACTCTTTTTAAAGCTAATTGCCTGGAAAAAAATTCCTCCTCTCTCCAATGCAGAATAAAAAGTGTCTAGCAAAGACAGAATCCTAAATATGACTGCAGACGTTTGGGGACTGCAGACAAGAAGGGGACTAATTTGAATCCTCCATCACTTCTACTGTAATTTTCAGATCAAAGCTCCTGTGCCCAAGGTTCTGACATTACTGGCAACGTATCTATATATGGGTTCTGTGTCATGTCTATCGGTGGATGTCTGATAGCAATCTACTTCTAATTCTACAAACTCCTTATGACTATGGCTAAGTTGGACTTTCATGGAAACAGGGTTGGGAATGATTGTTCTCTGTTTTTTGAAGAGACTGAAGAATAAAAGACAATGAATGAGTGCTGTCTGCCAGTTGAGTGAAGTCTGTATAAGAATTTGGTGGTTCTTTCTCTGAACAAGTATATCCCAAGTCCCTTCTTTGGAATGCAATGATAAAAAAAAAAAAAAAAAAAAAAGGTAAGAAAATATAATCCTAGCCTCAATTTTCTGTTTTTAATTAATTAAATTTATTCATTTATTTTATATCCTGACTACAGTTTCCCTCCCTCCTCTCTTGTCTTTCCCTCCTCCCACCTTCCCTCTGCCCCCCCCCCCCCCCCCCCCCCCCCGCATCCACTCCTCCGTTTCTGTTCAGAAAAGGGGCAGGCCTCCCATGGTGTCAACAAAGCATGGCACATCAAGTTGAGGTAGGACTAAGTTCCTCCTCTTGTATTAAGGCTGGGTGAGGCAACCCAGTATGAGGAACAGGTTCCCTAGAGCCAGCCAAAGCCTTAGGGACAGCCCCTCGGCAAGGAGTCCCACAAGTAGACCAAGTCACACAACGGTCACTCATTATGTAGAGGGCTTAGGTTGATCCCATGCAGGCTCCCTGGCTGTCTGTCCAGACTCTGAGTTCCCATGAACCCAGGTTAGTTGTTTCTGTGGGTTCCCTTGTGATGTCCTTGACCCCCCATGGCTCATACAATCTTTCTTCCCTCTCTTCAGCAGGGTTCCCCAAGCTTGGCCAGTGCTTGGCTATAGGTCTCTGCATCTGTTTCCATCAGTTACTGGATGAAAGCTCTCTGATGACAACTGGGGTAATTACCATCTATGAGTAGAGAAGAATATCATCAGAACCTCAGTTTTCTTGATGTGAGTACTGCCATCTGTTTCCCAAGAAAAAATGGAGGGGAGCATTATTTGGTTTGGGTCAGTTTTTAACTTATGGCATAGTGAATAAAAAGTACCACAAGCTGACAATGTCAAGAAAGAGTAGTGAACTCAAAAGCCAAGGTGGGCTGAAGATAGCTGGACTATTCAAGCAGGACGCTAACACTTGATTCACATAGTAAGATCCACAGAGAGCAGGGGCAGGGCAGAGTCGGTCCAGTAGCACACCCCTGGGCATATGAAACATGCAAGAATCATAGTCCTTGAGCAAAACCTGTGCTTGAAGAAATGGTCTCCTAGCAAGGAGGCCTTTGCTACAGCAAAACTTTCTGTCTACAGCATGCTACTGCCCAAACCAACTGCTCACACTATTCATCTCTTGAAAGCAATTAATTGCATCACTTCCACTAGAAAGCCACATCCTTGCCACCATCCCCTTCCAAATGGAGTCTGGTGCCCACTCTCATTCTCTTCCCGCTGCCTTTGTTATACCCCTGCGAGGCCCACACTGGTGATGATTATCTATTTGCTTATCATCCTTCCCCCACCACACTGTGAGCTCCAGGAAGACACAATTTTGACCTTCCTTATTATTTACCACAGTGCCTGTTACATTTGGCATGCACATGCGGAAGGGAGGGAGGGAGAGAGGGAGAGAGGGAGGGAGGAGAGGGAGGGAGGGAGGCTAGTAAAACCTTTCTTGGTCTAGGTGCTCAGCCCTTACAGGAATGCCCTGAACTTACACAGGGACTTTGCAAATAAAACATGCAGGAAAACCATCCCTCCCCCTCCAGGTCAAGGGCCAGAGAGTCACCAGAATCTCAGTCAAGTCTCTCTCCCTCAGCTAGAGAGACAAGCCGTGAACAGCTTTGCAAGCATTCATTGCCTTCCGTGCTGGGGGGATTTGGCTATGGGGCTCTTAACGAGATCAAGCTGAATCGCACAGTTTCATCCTGTCAAAACGCATTGGAAATCTTTCTTGGGTGATTTATCATGGAAATACACATGGCGGGGAAGGGGATGGGGGATGAGAGGAAGCACAGGAAGTCACTCAGCCCGCAGTGCTCTGCTGGCACCATGCCCACGGTGGCCACGGCTGCTGATGGACAAGCCTAGGCCGACACTAGACAGATGGGCCCCTGAGAGAAGGCCACCTCCTGAAAATAAATAATCAAGGCCACTTCAAGAAAAGTGTTAACACACAGCAGCCATAGCCAATAAATCCTGGACAAGTAGGTTCCAGTGAGGGAACTGGATTCATGGCAGTCACCACCATTACTTCCCAGCCAGATCAGCTAAAACATGCAGCACCTCAGCTCTGCTCCCTACAGTCAATAGCAAACCATCCCTAAATTAAAGCAACAGTGTCCACAGTTACCTGAAGCTGCTGCTACAGAGAAAATTGGGTAAAACATAAATATCCAGGAAATTGAAACTAGCATCCCTAACCTTCCATACATCTGAATATATTTTCTTCCTTTCTCCCAGCTGTGGGAGCTAATCTCAGGCTAATCCTTATTGTTATGGTGTATCTGTGCCACCGTAGCACTCAGGAGTTCTTGTTAAAAGTAGCATTAACAAATGTGGGCTCAAACACAAGCAGCTGCCATTTGTCAATGCTGTTTTGTAAAAAGGTGCCAGCTTGCAGTGCAGGGCCCTCCAGGGCAGAGACTCATTGTTCCAAGGCCTAGAGCCTGCTCCTTACCGGGCAGGATGCTGAAAACAAAGAACACAAGGACGGAAGGCCAAGAGCTCTGCTCCCAGACCCCTGGAATCCAGAAGGGGAGATAGAAAGAGCTGGAGAGCAAGGGCCAGAAGAAAAGATTATTGTCCATGTGTGCTGTACTTTGAAAGAAGCACGCCTGGAGTGGCCTGGGGCAGAGCCTGTCTGACCAAGTCTGGGAAGATGTGTGTCTCAGACTGCAGGCCTCTGTGCAGATGACCCAAAAGCTCTCTTTATGGAAATATAGTGTGTGTGTGTGTGTGTGTGTGTGTGTGTGTGTGTGTGTGTGTGTGAGAGAGAGAGAGAGAGAGAGAGAGAGAGAGAGAGAGAGAGAGAGAGAGAGAAGAGAAGAGAAGAGAAGAGAAGAGAAGAGAAGAGAAGAGAAGAGAAGAGAAGAGAAGAGAAGAGAAGAGGAGGAAGAGGAGAGGGGAGAGAGAGAACATTTGAGGTCCTATAAGCTTTTCCTTTTGTTTCTTGTTTGTTACATTATCCTTACAATATGGAATTCTGTATGTATTGAGGTCTGAAGAATTTGAAAGTTCATTGACAATGAGTAAAAAGGCACAAAAGCAATGGGATTCAATTTACAAGAATGATGGTGTGTGTGTGTGTGTGTGTGTGTGTGTGTGTGTGTGTGTGTGTGTGTACATGGAGAAAGGGAGGGACTAGAGAGGGAGGAAAGGAAAGAGGACAAAGGGAGGGAGACAGAAGAGCTCATCTCCTATAAGCCCATGCCAGCCTTGAACTCACTGATAGTAGAGGATGACCTTGAACTCTTGATACTCCTACCTCTACCCCTGAGTGCTATGGTTACAGGTATGCACCAGTACATTCAGTTTGTGTGGTTCTGGGGATAGAACCCAAGACTTCATGGGTGCCAGGCACGGACTCTACCATCTGAGCTACATCGTCAACTCTGGTGCCTATAACTTTGAAAATTACTTTTAAATAATAATTTTCAAAGACAAAGTAAATATAGTTTCAACCCCCCAAATCCCCGATAGCCTCAACATATAGATAGCAGTTAGATTTCTAGGTTTAGATCAAAAGAGGATATAAAGGAAATCATACAAGAACTCTGAACTATTAAAAAACTGAAAGCAGAAACGCATTGTTGCTGGATCACAGTATCAGCTCATCGGGACTACAGTCACAGAACACCCCAAACTAGGTGACTTCGAACTAAGCTTATCCTTTCAGTGTTCTGGGAACCAGAAGTCAGAAACGGAGTCAGCAGGGCTGGTTTCTACTCTGCAAGTTCTAGAAAAAATCTGCCCAGTGCATGTGCCCTGGCTTCTGCCGGTACCACTGTGCTCAGCATCCCTTGGCAGTCTCTACTCCTGGCTCCCTGGGTTTTCTCCCAGGGTGTGCCTCTGCGTCCGATTTCCCTCCTCTTATAAGAACACTAATCCTTGCACTGGGGCCCATTGTACTCTAGCTTGAACTCATCTTTCTTGGTTACATCTTCAAAGACCCTATTTCTAAAGTAGGTCACATTCCCAGGCACTGGGAATAGGGTCTTAACATACCTTTAACACAGCAAATACACGTGAACCCGGCTTGCTTTCAACTGCTCCTCTTTTACCAAGGATCAGCTATGCGTCTCCCCAAACTCTATCCAGAGTAATAAGGGAAGGGCCAACCTAGAAACTCACTGCCAGCTGCCTCCTTTATATCATTCCTTACCTTGAACCTGAGGCACTCCCACAGCAGTGAGAGGCCCAGTCAGCAAAGTTTCTTTTCTGAGCTTCCAGCTGAACGACCATGTGAGCTACCGACCCACTGTTGTACACGCCAAAGTGTGTGTGTGTGCACACGTGCTCAGGGGTGTTGTGCTTGAGTGTCACACATCTGAAATGGTTCTGTTGCTCCTTTCTTTGTGTTCTGTTTGCTCCTTCTGCAGAAGCTTGGCCTTCTGAAACACTGGGAATTTCGCACAACACATTTTTTTCTTATTCAGCACCACACTTTGGTAGCTAAGAGGTGAATGGGGTGCTAAAAGTAATATATAATTTGCTTTTTAACGAATGGCAGAGGAGTGATGGAGCCATCACGTTTTATGAAGGAAGATTAACGACAGTGGGAACAAATGTAGCACGTACCAAGTTTTCAACTTCCCAACAGCAGATACCATTAACACCTCTGGGTGTTTGTTCAGTCTTTGTCCCTCTTGTTCTTAACTGTAGCTTGAAATAATGACAGTGGAGGAAACTTAGGTTGGTACTAAAGTCATCCCAAAGCTTGATTAACAGCCGGTCACCTCCCACTTGGCACCAGCTTGGAGCGGCTGCAGCAGTTAGAAGTCCGGCAGATTTTGCCCTTGAGGTTAAGGTATTAAACAAAATGAAAACTAATCTCACTCCACTGAAGTGTGGTACTTAAAAGTTGAATGTTTGAGCGACAATCTTGTAAAGCATCTCTCTTTAAGAATGATTTTATTAGAGTAATTAAACACGTAGAAAATGATGCCATCATTCTGCTGTGGGACAAGGCTCTATTCTAGTCTCCCTTCATCTCTGGAGCTAAATAAATCTATATATAGCCATCCCTGGTCTACATTTCACTCATTATCTCTATCTATAGATCTGTAGATAGGATATTCCCTGTGAACATAGGTCATGCTGTAGTCACAGGGAGATTACTTCTTAAAACCTAAAACTGTACATTATTTTAGTGGTTCACAGAACCAGCTATGGAAGTGAAAAGTCAAAAGCACTTGTTAGGGGCCATAGCTGCACATCTATTTCCTTAAGCACTCAGCAAATCTTTACCAAGTATTCCTCTCTCTTTCTCTCTCTCTCTCTCTCTCTCTCTCTCTCTCTCTCTCTCTCTCTCTCTATCTATCTATCTATCTCATACACACACACACACACACACACACACACACACACACACACACACACAAAAGGAGGGAGGGGGAGAGAGAGAGAGAGAGAGAGAGATCCACTGACGTGAATTTAAC
Source organism: Peromyscus eremicus (assembly GCF_949786415.1). NCBI lineage: Eukaryota > Metazoa > Chordata > Mammalia > Rodentia > Cricetidae > Peromyscus > Peromyscus eremicus. Next base: position 47,433,514 of record NC_081422.1, read on the forward strand.
ACCAACAACAAAAAGAAATGGTCTCCATCCATTAAGACTTAAAAATAATGGAAAAAGATGCCCTCCCCTGGGCTCCATAGTAGGCCCACAACCCTGGCAGCCTTATGGGTCCACCCAGCAACACCAGACTGCACTCCCTCCCCTGGGCTCCATACTAGGACCTATTGTACCCGAGGCCAAAGTGGTCCTAGGGACCCCAGGGAAGACACCACCCACCATTCTGCTAAACTCGTTTAAGCCTGTCCAACACCCCCAGACTGCACCCCCAGCCCTGGGCACCATATCCCCGCCTATACTTTGGAAGAACTCTTTGGCTTTACCCGAGACCAGGCAGGATCAAGGAACCCCAGATAAGACACTGCCAGCTCAGTTTCTCAGAAAATTGGGAATCAATCTTCCTCAAGACCCAGCTATACCACTCTTGGGCATATACCCAAAATGCTCAATCATATCACAAGGACACATGCTCAGCTATGTTCATAGCAGCATTATTTGTAATAGCCAGAACCTGGAAAGAATCTAGATGCCCCTCAACTAAAGAATGGATAAAGAAAATGTGGTACATATACACAATGGAGTACTACTCAGCAGAGAAAAATAATGACATCATGAGGTTTGCAGGCAAATGGATGGAACTAGAAAATATCCTGAGTGAGGTAACCCAGACTCAGAAGGACAAACATGGTATGTATTCACTCATAAGTGGATACTAGAAGTAAAACAAAGGATAACAAGACTGCAACCCACAGCTCTAGGGAGGCTAGCTAGTAAGGAGGACCCTAGGAAGGATGCATGGATCACCCAGCGATGGAGAAATGGATGAGATCTACATGAGCAAACTGGGAGTGACGGGGGGGGGGGGGTAATGGAGGGCAAGGGACAGGGGATGAGAGCTTAGGGAAGAGGGAGGTTCAAGCTGGAAAGGGAACAGAGTGGGAGAACAAGGAAAGAGATACCATGATAAATGAAGATACCATGGGACTAAGCAGAGTGCTAGGGAGGTTCCCAGGAATCCACAAGGATGACTCCACCATAGACTACTGGCAATAGTCGAGAGGGTGCCTGAGCTGACCTACTCTGGTGATTGGGTAGCTGAATACCCTAACTGTCATCATAGAATCCTCTTCCAGTGACTGATGGAAGGAGATGCAAAGATCCACTGCCAGGTCTCAGGTGGAGCTCCAGGAATCCAATCGATGAGAGAGAGAAGGGATTCTATGAGCAAGAGATATTGAGACCATGATTGGAAAAAGTACAGAGACAACTAGCCAAACTAGTGGAAATGCATGAACTGTGGACCAATAGCTGAGGCGCCCCCATGGTACTGGACTAGGCCCTCTAAATAAGCGAAACAGTTGTTTAGCTTGAACTGTTTAGGGGGGGGCCCAGGCAGTGGGACCAGGACCTGTCCCTAGTGCATGAGCCAGCTTTTTGGAGCCTAGTGCCTACAGTGGGACAGCCTTGGTACAGAGAGGAGGGGTTTGGACCTGCCTCAACTGAATGTACCAGGCTCTGCTGACTCCCTATGGGAGACCTAGCATTGGGGGAAGTGGGAATGGGGGTTTGGTTGGGGGGAAGACTGGGGGCAGGAGGAAGAAGGACAGGGGAATCTGTGGTTGGTATGTAAAATGAATAGAAAATCTCTTGATAATAAAAAAACAAGACACTGCCAGCTAACAGTCCTTAAAACCCATCCAATAATGCAAGACTGTACCCCCTTCTCTGGGCCCCATACTAGGGCCCACAGCCTTATGGGAGGCCAGGCTGGTCCTAGGAACCCAGGTAAGAGACACTGCCCACTACCCACAAACCCCACTAAAGCCTGCTCAGCAACCCCAGACCGCACCCCCCATCCCTCAGCCCCCCCTCCCCCAACTCCATATCCTGGTCTTTGGAAAAACTTTGGAAGAAGAATTCCATTTTACCAGAGGCTAGGCCAGATCTAGGGATCCCAGGTCTACAACTTCAGAATTCAGCTTTACTGGATGGAGCACAGGCCAGATCTAGGCACCCCAGCACCAGCAGCTTTACTGGAGGCCAGGCTGGTCCTAGGGAACCCAAAGACCAGACTAGATCTAAGGACCCCAGTCTGTACCCCCTCCCCTGGGCTCCATATCCTGGTCTACAACTTTGGAAGAGGACTTCGATCTTATCAGAGGCTAAGCCGGATCTAGGAACACCTAGGCCCCAAAAAACCCAGAGGGGAAATCCTACTGAACCTAAAGACATGCTAGTCACCAGAACCCTTGGCCATTTAGGCCAGAAGACCAGAGAAGAAAGAGAAACCAAGGAACAAAACACCCATCTAACAAAGACAAACACAGAAATCAACACCTAGACCTACAATCATCCAAATCCAGAATCATGGCTAATCATACCTGAATGCCAGTGTAAGAACACAATCAATAACAGAAAGGGCAATATGGTGGCACCACAGCCCAGCTATCCTGTAACAGCAAGACCTGAACAATTCAACACAACTGAAGCACCAAATGTGACCTTAAAAATTACTTTATGAAGATGGTAGAGGCCCTTAAAGATGATATAAATAAATCCTTTAAAGAAATTGAGGAAAAGATAAACAAAACTTGAGAGAAATCAATAAATCCCCCCCCAAAAAAAAAACACAGAAAAGCAAATGAACAGATAAAGCAAACTGTCTAAGACCTGAAAATGAAAATAGAAGCAATAAAAAAAAAACACACAAACAGAGAGATCCTGGAAATGATCTGGATAAGCAAATAGGAACTACAGATGCAAGCATCACCAACAGAATACATGGGATGGAAGGGAGAATCTCAGATGTTGAAGACACAATAGAGAAAATAGATTTATCAGTCAAAGAAAATGTTAAATCTAAAAAATTCCTAACACAAATCATCCAGGAAATCTGGGACACTATGAAAAGAACAAACACAAGAATAATAGGAATGGGAGAAGAAAAAGAAACCCAGCTCAAAAACTGAGAGAATTTATTTAACAAAATCATAGAAGAAAATTTTCTCAACCTAAATAAGGACATGCCTATAAAAGTACAAGAAGCTTATAGAACATCAAATAGATTGGATCAGAAAAGAAAATCCCCTCATCATGAAATACTCAAAATACTAAACATACAGAAGAAGGAAAGAATATCAAAAGCTTCAAGTTAAAAAGGCCAAGTAACATATAAAAACAGACCTATTAGAATCACACCTGACTTCTCAATGGAGACCCTAAAATCCAGAAAGGCCTGGGTTAACGTCTTACAGACTTTATGTTGCAGATGAATGTCAACAAATAATTGCAGACAAATGTCAGCCCAGACTAACTATACCCAGCAAAATTGTCAATCACCATAGATGGAGAAAACAAGATAGTTCATGACAAAGTCAAATATAAACAACATCTATCCACAAACCCAGCCCTACAGAAGGTACTAGAAGGGAAACTCCAACCCCAAGAAGTTAACAACACCCACAAAAACACAGGCAATAAATAATCTCATACCAGCAAAACTCAAAGAAAGGAAACACACACACACACACACACACACACACACACACACACTCTACCACCACCAACAACAACAATAACAAAGTAACAGGAATTAACAATCATTGGTCATTAATACCCCTCAATATCAATGGACTCAGAAAAAGACACAGATAACAGAATAGATATGAAAACAGGATCCAGCATTCTGCTGCATACAAGAAACACACCTCAACATCAAAGATAGACATTACCTCAGAGTAAAGGGTTGGAAAAAGATTTTCCAATCAAATGGAACTAAGAAGTAAGCTGGTGTAGCTGTCCTAATATCTAACAAAATAGACTTTCAACTAAAATTAATCAAAAGAGATGGACAAGGGAATTTCATATTCATCAAAAGAAAAATCTACCAAGATGATGTTTCAATTCTGAATATCTATGCCCCAAATGTAAAGACAATCACATTTGTAAAAGAAACATTGCTAAAGCTTGAATCACACATAGAACCCCACACAATAATAGTGGGAGACCTTAGTATCCTAGTCTCATCCAGACAGAAACAAAACAGAAATAACAGAACTAACAGATGTTATGATCCAAATGGAACTAACAGATATCTACAGAACATTTCATGCAAACACAAAAGAATATTCCTTCTTCTTAGCACCTCATGGAACCTTCTCCAAAATTGACCACATACTCAGTCACAAAGCAAATCTCAACAGACACACACACAAAAAAAAATTGAAATAACCCCTTGTGCCTTATCAGACCACCATGGATTAAAGCTGGATTTCAACAACAGAAAGCCTACAAACTCAAAGAAAACTGAACAACTCTCTACTGAATGAAAAATGGGTCAAGACAGAAATAAAGAAGTTAAAGACTTCCTAGAATTCAATGAAAATGAATGCACAAATATCCAAACATGAGATACAATGAAAGTAGTGCTAAGAGGAAAGTTCATAGCACCAAATGCCTTCATGAAGAATTTGGAGAGATTTCATACTAGCAACTTAACAGCACACCTGAAAGCTCTAGAATAAAAAGAAGCGAACACATCCAAGAGGAACAGATACCAGTAAATAATCAAATGGAGGGCTGAAATCAATAAAATAGAAACAAAGAGAACAATACAAAGAATCAATGAAATAAAGAGTTGGTTCTTCAAGAAAATCAACAAAATAGATAAACCCTAATCCAAACTAACCAAAAGGCAGAGAGAAAATATCCAAATTAATAAAATCAGAAATAAAAAGGGAGACATAACAACAGACTCTGAGGAAATACAGAGAATCATTAGATCATACTTCAAAAACCTGTACTTTACAATATTGGAAAATATAAAACAAATGGACAAATTTCTTGATAGACACCACTTACCTAAGTTAAATCAAGATCAGATAAACAATTTAAATAGACTGATAACCACTAAGGAAATAGAAGCAGTCATTAAAAGTCTCCCAACCAAAAAAAGCTTAGAGCCAGATGGTTTTAGTGCAGAATTCTACCAGACTTTCAAAGAAGAGCTAATGCTAATACTCCTCAAATTATTCCACAAAATAGAAACAGAAGGAACATTGCCAAATTCTTTCTATGAGGCCATAGTCACCCTGATACCAAAACTACATAAAAACTCAATAAAGAAAGATAATTAATTACAGAGCAATTTCCCTCATGAACATTGATGCAAAAATACTCAATAAAACACTCACAAACTGAACTCAAGAACACATCAAAAAGATCATCCACCATGACCAAATAGGCTTCATCCCAGAGAAAATCTGTCGATGTAATCCACCATATAAACAAACTGAAAGAAAAAAAACACATGATCATCTCAGTAGATGCTGAAAAAGCCTTTGATAAAATCTAACACCCCTTCATTATGAAAGTCTTGGAGGGATCAGAGATACAAGGGACATACCTAAACATAATAAAAGCAATATACACCAAGCCAACTGCCAATATCAAATTAAGTGGAGAGAAACTCAAAGCAATTCCACTAAAATCAGGAACAAGACAAGATTGTCCACTTTCTCCATACCTATTCAATATAATACTTGAAGTTCTAGAGCAATAAGACAACTAAAGAAAACCAAGGAGATACAAATTGGAAAGGAAGAAGTTGAAGTATTATTTGCAGTTGATATAATAGTGTACATAAACAACCTCAAAAACTCTACCAGACAACTCCGACAGCTGATTAACACCTTCAGTAATGTGGCTGGCTACAAGATTAACTCAAAAAAAAAACAAAACAAAACAGTAGCCCTCCTATATACAAATGATAAATGGGCTGAAAAAGAGAGAATCAACACCCTTTACAATATCCTCAAATAATATAAAATATCTTGGGGTAACTCTAATCAAGCAAGTGAAAGACCTGTGTGGCAAGAATTTCAAGTCTTTGAAGAAAGAAATTGAAGAAGATATCATAAGATGGAAAGATCACCCATGCTCATGGATTGGTAGGATTAACATAGTAAAAATGGCCATCTTACCAAAAGCAGTCTACAGATTCAATGCAATCCCCATTAAAATCCCAACACAATTCTTCACAGACCTCAAACGAACAATACTCAACTTCATATGAAAAAAAAAAACAAGATAATTAAAACAATTCTGTACAATAAAAGAACTTCTGAAGGCATCACTGTCTCTGATTTCAAGCTGTACTACCAGAGCTATAGTAATAAAAAAAAAAAAACAGCATGGTATTGGCATAAAAGCAGACAGGGAGATCAATGGAATCCAACTGAAGACCCAGATGTAAATCTACACACCTATGAACACCTGATTTTTGACAAGGAATCTAAAATTATACAATCGGAAAAAAAGAGAGCATCTTCAACAAATGGTGCTGATCTAACTGGTTGCTAACATGTAGAAGAATAAAAATTGATCTATATCACCCTGCACAAAACTCAAATCCAAGTGGATCAAAGACCTCAACATAAATCCAAATACACTAAACCTGATAAAAGAGAAAGTGGGAAATAATCTTGGAACACACTGGGACAGGAGACCACTTCCTGAACAGAACACCAATAGCACATGCTCTAAGAGGGACAATTAATAAATGAGACTTCATGAAATTGAAAAGTTTCTGTAAGGCAAACAACACCATGAACAGGACAAAAGGGCAGCCTACAGAATGGAAAAAGATCTTTACCACATTCAACAGGGGACTAATTTCCAAAATACATTATGAACTCAAGGAATTAGATAGGGTATAGATATATACAGAGAATTCTCAACAGAAGAATCTCAAAGGCTGAGAAACATTTAAGGAGATGTTCAACATCCTTAGCCATCAGGGAAATGCAAATCAAAATGACTCTGAGATTCCATCTTACACCTGTCAAAATGGCTAAGATCAAAAACACAAGTGACAGCTCATGCTGGAGAGGATGTGGAGCAAGGGGAACATTCCTCCATTGCTGGTGGGAGTAAAAACTTGTACAGCCACTTTAGAAGTCAGTGTGGTGGTTTCTCAGAAAACTGGGAGTCAATCTACCACAAGATCCAGCTATATCATTCTTGGGCATATACCCAAAGGATTCTTACTCCTACCACAAGGACACTTGGTCAACTATGTTCTTAGCAGCTTTATTTGCAATAGTCAGAACTTGGATACATCCTAGATGTCCTTCAACCAAGGAATGGATAAAGACAATGTGGTACATTTATGCAATAGAATATTACTCAGCTGTTAAAAACAAGGACACCAGGAAATTTAAAGGCAAATGGATGAAACTAGAAAAAAAATCATCCTGAGTGAGATAACCCAGACCCAGAAAGACAAACATGGTATGTACTCACTCATAAGTGGATATTAGCTGTAAAGTAAAGAATAACTGCTACAATCCACAGACCCAAAGAGACTAGGTAACAAGGAGGCTTTATGGGAGATGCCTGAATCTCCCTGGGAAGGAGAAATAGAAATGAACTGAGGACAGGTGGGGATGAGAACATGAATGATCAGGTTGGGGAAGAACACAGGAGAAGAAGTGCTGAGAGGGACTGCTGGGGGGGAAGCATTTTGGGGTCAGGTGGGACCCTGGTGCAGGGGAATCTCCCAGGAGTCTGTGGAGAGGACCCCAGCTTAGACTCCTAGCAATAGCAGATAAGTAACCTGAACTGGCCATCTCCTGTAACCAAATTGGTGCCTGGCCCAACTGTCATCATCAGAGATGCTTCATCCAGACTGATGGAGGTAGATGCAGAGACCCACAGCCAAATATTAGGCAGAGTTCAGGAAGAATGAAGAGGAGGAGGAGGAGGAGGAGGAGGAGGAGGAGGAGGAGGAGGAGGAGGAAAAAGGAGTATAGGAGCTGGAGGGGTTAAGGACACCACTGACTGGAAGGATCATACAATCAACTAACCTGGGCTCATAGGGGCTTGCAGAGACTGAACTGACAACCAGGGAGCCTGCATGAGACTGAATAGACATTCTGTATATATGTGTAGTCAGTCAGAAGGTTTTCCCAGTCCTACCTGGCCCTGCAGCCACTCAGACCCAAGTAAACACACAGAGGCTTATATTATTTACTGTATGGCCTATGGCAGACTTTTTGTTAGCTAGCTCTTATATCTTAAATTAACCCATTTCTATTAATCTATGTTTTGCCACATGTTATGTGGCTTTACCCGTGTCCCATTACATGTTGCTCCTTGGGCAACATCTTAGGCTGGTATCTCTTCCACCTCTCCTTTCTTCTTCCTGTTTCTCTCCTGGATTTTCTGCCTGGCTATAACCTGACTCACCATAGGCCAAAGCAGCTTCTTTATTAACCAATCCAAGCAACACATACAGCATACAGAAAAACCTCCCACAGCACTTCCCCTTTTCTGTCTAATCAAAAATAAAGGTTTCAACTTTAACATAGTAAAATTACATATAACAAAAGAGTTATCAAGCAAGAATTACAGTTACAATATCTAGTCTATTTATATTTAGCAAAATTAAAGAAAATACTCTATCATCTATCCTATATTTCTGAGTCTAAAGTTTCATATCTAATTTATCTTGTATCATAACCAAGGAAAATTATAACTATCTAGTCTTCAACTACATCAAAGATCCCTTACAAGTTGTTATTGGTAATGGTCAGGAAAAAGGCTAAACAAAGAAGATTAGATTTAAGGTTCTTGTTTGAAAAAAAAAAGAAGATACAGATAAGAGGTAGATTATTAAATCTACTCTGAAAAAAAAGGCATAGAGATGATAGAATAAAGGGTAGATTATTGAATCTACTCTGAAAAGAAAAAAGAGAGGATATAGATATGATATAGATAAAAAGGTAAATTATTAAATCTACTTTTAAAAGGCAACTACTTGTTTTAAATATTTTATATTGGATTGGATTTTTGTATTTTGTATACAAATTATGCATATTGCTACAAATTTGAGATTGATTTATATAGATATGAGATAAAAAGGTAGATTATTGAATCTACTTTTAGAAAGCAACTACTAGTTTTAAATATTTTACATTGGATTGGATTTTTGTATATTGTATATAAATTATGTATATTGATACAAATTTGAGATTGATTTTGTTAGAAAATGCTGTATGTATATTTCTAATCTTGTTCAAGATATTGTACCTATACAGTTCTGTTGCTTAGATTCTAATGGCTCCCTTGGTGGAGGGGGTGAGAAGGTACAGCATTAACGACTCAGACACCGGGAGTCCATTGAAAGCAAATAACAAACTCCTTTATTTAATAACAGGGTAGGCCTTATATACTCTCCTCCCAGGGCCCAGTCTGTGTTGTCATCCCTCATTGGCTGGGCATGATCAGGAACTCTAACAGCTCCTGTTGCTAGGCCCCAGGCAGACTCCACATTGGCTCTTAAGGAATACGTTATGTGCATGCCTTGGCTACTGGTCTGAGCCAATTTCCTCAACCCTATGGGCCTGTCCTACTACACAGTTCATTTAACAATGTAATGCAATTTGCTAATCCTTGAAAGTTATTATTACCAACTATTAGGATATAAAGAAATGAAAGTTAGTAGTTAGTCATTACAATCAAACTTGTAGTCATATTAGGTATGTTTTCAAGGTCAAGCAGAGATATATTTTAGATATAAAGATCATCTTCAAACCCTTCAGAGATCTACAGAATGAGGCATTTAAGATGTTTTAATAACTCCACATGGAGTTTACTTTCACTGTGGCAAAAGTTAGCCACTGGGAAAGAAAGTGTCCTCAAATCGACTGCTGACAGAATGCTGTCCAAAATGGACAAGCAAGATGCAAAACAAAAGACTGCTGATACTTGCCAAAACAAGGTAGGATGGCCCTTTAGAAAATCCTGCTTCACAAATGAATCTGTCAGATATGCTGAGCCTGTAGGCTGAAGACGGTGCCCCAACATTGCAGAGAAACCTCAGGTGACTGTCCAGGCAGTTGGCTATTTCTGTCACAACTCACATTTTTTGGAAGTCACTTGTTTGCACTTCCTGTTTTACTAGGTATTATTATTTCCTTCCTGGGTCTCTAAGGAAGTTAAAGATTAGATAGAGTTTTCCTTGTTAATAATTTCAGAAAAGAAACTCACTAAGAGGTGTAAAGTATATAAATTTGAAAGACATCATATGATAGCTTTCTGTTGGTAATACAAGATAGGATAGAAAGTGAATTAGATATATTTTGGACTTACCAAAATAGGATAGATAATGGAATATTTTTGCTGAACTTGTCAAATGCAAATTGACTAGACATTGTTGATATATTTATTGCTTGTATATATTGTATTGTTATTGTATATGTTATTGTACTTATTGTATATAGTTTTTCTTTTATTAGTTATCTTTTTTTATTTAGATGAAAAAAGGGGAAATGTGGTGATATTTTATCTGTGTCCCCCAATAAAATTTAAGATCAAAGGAAAAAGTCAACCACTATAGTAAACATAGAGGTCAGGCAATGGTAGCACACTCCTTTAATCTTATTACTTGGGAGGCAAGAGATCCCTCTGGATCTCTGTGAGTTCAAGGCCACACTGGGAACAGAGCCAGGTGTGATGGCACATGCCTTAAATTCCAACACTAGTTAACCATAAAGATCTGGAGGTCTGTACAGACAGACAGGAAGTGACAGAGCTGGGCAGGAAGAGGAAGTGATGTAGCTGGATGGACAGGAAATGAGATGGCAGAGCAGCAAGGCATATAGATACGGTATACAGGAAGTAGGTCTCTTTGGCTGAGGATCTCCAAATGGTGAGAACGTGCCTGGCTTCTTTCTGCTTTTCTGATCTCTCAGGTTTTAACCCAGGCTCTATTTTTTTTTCTGGCTCCAGGGTTTATTTTTTATTTTTTATTAATAAGACCATTTAGCAATTCATCTACATATATGTTACAATTGTGTGGCTTGGTCCTCTTGTGGGACTCCTGACAGTGGGAATAGGGGCAGTCTCTGACTCTTTTACTGTCTTTTAGGAACCTAGTCCTCATACTGGGTCACTTTGCCCAGCCTTAATACAGGGGAGGTGCTTAGTCTTACTGCAACTTGATATGCCATGTTTTGTTGATATCCATGGAAGATCTGCCCTTTCCTGGATGGAGAAGGAAAAGGAAGGGAGTGGGGGTGGGAACGGGGTTGAGTGGGGGGGGCATGGGGAGGAGGAACAAGGAAGTGAGGATGGGGGAGGTTCCAGCCGGGGTGCAAAATAAATAGATTAATAATAATAATAATAATAATAATAATAATAATAATAAAAGGGAGAAGCATATCCTCTTGCTTCCAGCAGGGCAGCAGACTGAGCTCCTAAATAGCAGCGGTCCAGTATCATCAACAAGAGCAAGCTGAAATATACTACACCCTTGTTTGGTTCCTATTGTAACTGCTCATTTCCTTCATAAAACATTATTGCTCTATTACTCTGCTGTCATTCTGTTGCATGCCATTCACCTTTCATATCTGGTTTAAGACAGAAGCCGCCCTGTCTGGTAGAAGCCAAGGGTGCCTGGGAGACAAGAGCCCACAGGACCGAGAGCCTAAGGGTTTTGAAGCCATCCAAAGATCATGTCCTTTCCAGGGATTCTTAAGCCTGAAGTCTGTCAACTTTCAAATTATTTGTAAGAGAACTGTATAGATTTGAATAGAAAAAAATCACATCTTTATTTTCATATTAAAATTCCTGATTATGCAGAATGTAAACAATAAATGACGGCAGTTGGAGCAATTGCTGCCTTTGCCTACAGAATAAATCATAGATGTTTCGTGCCATATCAGGGTTCTGCAGACACCTTGAAATCATGCCTCTCTGCCCATTATTACTGTTTTGCAATTATGGCAGTTATTAGGCAAATCACTAAACCATATAATTTTTTAAATCATACATATTAATACATCACACATTTGATTTTTAGTAGTTTGATAATTAGACTTCAATATATAATTATAATAATTCATAATACTATATATTCTATGAAGTCAAAATATGCCAAAGTGATGCATCTGCTTCACAAGATTTCCAGAAGAAACCAGACATTAGCATCTCACTGAAAGGATGAGCTACAGAAAAGGTGACTTCCAGTAAAGAGGGCCTCTAAAGAAAGCTGCATCTCTGTTCTAACTGTGGAAGGAAAATTAAAATAATAATACCACTGAAGCCAGCTATCACTGAAGAATTTATGATCTGGGGCTGAAGAGATGGCTCAGCAGTTCAGAGTTCTTACCGCTCTTTCAGAGGATCGAAGTTCCCAGGTCCCAAGCAGGCCACTTGTAACTCCAGATCCAGGAGGATCTGAGGACTCTGACCTGCATGGGCACCAACATTCATGTATATAAATCCATATAAAGACACACACACACACACATACACACACACACACACACACACACACACACACACACTTGTGTACACATACACACAAAATGAAAAAAAGGAAAAAGGAAAGTAATTTATGACCCACAGTTAGAGGTCTATTCAATTAATGAGTAGAAAAAAACCTTAATGAGAAGGCAAACCAAAGTGTGACCTCACGGCTTATGCTCTGAGGTGTACGGAGCAAACACATGCTGTTTCTCTCTGGGTGGAAGTATCCAAAACTCTCCCCTAAGATATCTTACACACTATGTTTAAGTAATGAGCTCAAAACAAAAATTATTAAACAAATAGTGTCACAAACAAGAGTAGAAAAAGGAAAAACAATAAAAGTATTTTAACATTGCCCCTCCCCATCCCAGAGCATTAGATACTGGCATTATCTGATTCAGAATTATAATAACTACATAAAATATTTAAAGAAATAAAATAATGAGATTAAAGATTAGCAAGAGTTAGGCTACTAGAAATGAATAATTTATAAGGAAGCAAATGAAACTTTTGGATATTTATAAGAATATAACTTAAGGGTTTGGGAAATGGGCATTGGATAATGTGTTTTCTGCACAAGCATGAAGATCTGAGTTCAGATCCCTAGTAACCACCCAGGCATAGAAACATTTATCTGTGACACCAGCAATGAAGGTGGAGAGAGGTGGATCACAAGGAAGCTCACTGACCTAGTCAATCAATGAACCCCAGGTTAGTGAGAAAATCTGCCCCAACACCCAAAAAAGACAGAGTGTGACAGAGGAAGACAAATGACATGACTCCTGCCCTCCATGCATGTGCACACACACAAGCATGTACACATGCATATACCACATATACACACATAAGCATGTACACATGCACATACCACATACACACACACAAGCATGTACACATGCACATACCACATACACACACAAGCATATACACATGCACATACCACATACACACACAAGCATGTACACATGCACATACCACATATACACACACAAGCATGTATACATGCACATACCATATATACACACACAAGCATGTACACATGCACATACCACATATACACAAACAAGCATGTACACATGCACATACCACATACACACACAAGCATGTACACATGCACATACCACATACACACACAAGCATGTACACATGCACATACCACATACACAGACAAGCATGTACACATGCATATACCACATACACAGACAAGCATGTACACATGCATATACCACATACACACACAAATACAGTTTAAAGATTAAATCATTGTAACTGAGATATAGACACAACTTAGACTTAAGATCTAAAATTTGATATTTTAATCTAATTAGACATAGGTGAAAATATAATTATGATATTGGGCAATATTTCTTAATAATGCATGAGTCAAAGATGAAACAGTTATGAAAATTAAAATACACTTAAATTAAGTAATACAGCTTGAAACTTGGGTATGTCAAAGCGATCATTTGAGGAAATCTCATATTTTTTATGTTGAACAGAGAAGATAAAGGATAAAAATTTAAAGTTTAATCTTAGAAAAATATTAAAACAGTGCAATTTTTCTAGACAAGGCATTCTCGACTTTAATAAATCTGTGTCCTGGTGACGTTGGAGGTATCTCATTGGAATATCATAGAACCTCAAGTTCTTCAAAAACGGTTTCTGGAGGTCTGAGCGATGGTTCTGAGGGTAAACTCTGTGCAGCCAAGCCTGAGGACCCAAGTTCTGACCCCCCAGAACCCACATAAAAGCTGGATGCACTAATGTACATGTCTGTAATCCCTACTCCCCTACAGGGACATGGAAGGCAGAGACAGGAAAATCTGGACGAACTGGGCAGCTCAGCAGCAAAAGAACAATGAGACCTGGTCTCCAACACCGTGAAGACAAGGACGGACACCCAAAGGTGTCCTCTGTTCTCACACACATGCCATGGTACACACACACACACACACACACACACACACACACACACACACACACAGAGGAACTAATAACTAAATATCTGTTTAGTTCTGATAAATATCAATGTCTTTATAAAAAGACAAAGAGAAAAATAGACAGAATAGATGAAAGAACAGGAATCAGCAATACAGAGAACAAAGACACAACAGCAAATAGCAACACCCTTGGATACCAAAGGATACCCTTGAGAATGTTTGTAAAATGTTACGCTTTTGGATTAGCCTAATCAAGTAAAGGGGATACACAGCTATGTCACAAAGGAAAGTGGAACCTGTTACAGACAGAGTGGAAAATGGAAAAGATAGCTTAAAACATATGACCAATGCCTCTGGAAAAAAGAAATTCACTGCATGTGACTCACAAAGAAATAAAAAGCCTAAGTAGTTCTATAATCATTTTAAAAAATTGAATTAGTAAAGGTTTTCTCAGATGATGTGTGAGGAGTTGGATATTCATCAACTGGATATAAACACTTCATGATGTGCAAAGATAGCAAAACATCAAGGTATAACATATATATGTACACATATGAGATATATATATATATAATTATTATATCAACTTAAAATAGAATCAAAAGCCAGTGGCACACACCTTTAATCCCAGCACTCAGGAGGCAGAGGCAGGAAGATCTCTATGAGTTCAAGGTCAGCTTCATTTACATAGCAAGTTCCAGGACAGCCAGGATTTAGATAGATACTCTGTCTAAAAAGAAAATAAAAAAAGAAAGAAAGAAATTAAATTTAAAAAATTATTCCACAAATAATGGAAAAAAGTAGAAGTTAGAACTTAAAGTCTTCTAGGAAATACAAACAAGAAGCAATTTCAGTTTATGTATAAAAAGTGTTGTCTTGCCAGGCACTGGTGGCGCACACCTTTAATCCCAGCACTTGGAGGCAGAGGCAGGTGGATCTCTGAGTTTGAGGCCAGCCTGGTCTACAGAACAAGTTCCAGGACAGCCAAGGCTAACACAGAGAAACATTGTCTTGGAAAAAAAATTGGAAAAAGAAAAGGCTGGGCCAATCCCTTTCCTAGACACCTAAAAGGTGCTGTAAGTTGAATCCAGCCATGTATGTAAATGACATCATGGCCAGTCTGAGTCCATTCCAGGAACACAGTTTGATTTAACACCCAATAATGTAACTCACCACACTAATGCGTTAAAAGAGAAATGTCATTTCATCATCTCAATAGATGGAGAAAGATTTTTTCAAAGAAATTTAATCATTTAATACAAGTGTTTAAACAGGACAGAAATTTCATTAACCTACTAAAGAACAGTGACAGAGATACACAGGAAACATTTCAAGTGGGGATATGAGGAATATTCTATATAAAGCACAGAACAATGTTCATCAGTAGATAGGCACTAGTGTTACATTGCCACTGCGGTAAGAAAATGAGGAGTCATTGTCAGGGCATGGGGAGGGTTTGCCAATTTCGCAAGAATCAGAGATTTTACCTACTATCAAATTTTGTTCACAAGTCAAATGCTAGAAGTCACTACAGAGCTAGGGAAATGGCTCAGTGGTAATGTGCTTGCTGTGCTACCTAAGGATCTGGGTTTTGCAGTTTGAAGTTAAATATTTGGAAACGAAACAGTGTAATTGTGCTAGATGAGACTTTCCCCCACATCCTCATGTGGGCATGCACCTGTAACCTCAGCATCTGAGAGCAGAAGCAGGCGGAGCCCAGAGGTCCCGGGTCCAGTCAGCCCAGCTGCAATAGAGTGTGCTAAATGCAGTGAGAGCCCTTGTCTCAAAACTAAGTAAAATGTTAGAGGGTGGTATTGGAAGTTGACTTCTGGCACACAGTACACACACACACACACACACACACACACACACACACACTGCAGCCTTCCCTGCTCCTTAGTCCTTCTGCTCCTCCCACCCTGCTCTGATGAACAACAGCAACCCATATTGCAATACACTAGCCAGCACCCTTCAAAATGGGTGTGTAAGGACGTGACAGTCCAACAGAAAAAAGTTTATGCTAGGCTAGAACCTTAAACTAGCCTCTACAACCTTTACTCCACATTAAGAAGACCATGTATATGCCTGGCGTAGGGTGACAGTCCTTACTCAAAGTACTGTCATGCTATAGTTACAAGGGATGCAGCTCACTAAACAACATTGTCATTTCCATCTCTGCCTGGTTCATGCATGTTTACGGAGCATTTTAAGCCAAGAGGAGCCAGGTCTTCACAGAGGCCTGAAACAGTCTCCCTGTGTAGCTCTTCTCCCCCAGCAGTAGCTTTCGGTGGTAAAAAGCCAAGTGCCATTTAGACATGATCTGAAAGTGCTTAGCTGCGTATTTCCACTTTGAAGAACAGCCTTCCAGTGTTTACTCCAGCACTCATGCTTTTAAAACCAAGTGGGAACCTCACTGAGTAAAAGACTTTAATTGTGTTAGGAATAGTTTGCTGTTCAAAGTGATATTTGAGGTGCATGCAAAGAACGATTGGCAGGATGCCATTTGTACGCTTGTGTTCACAAATATGGTCTGCTCCCTCTGGTCCTTTTACTTTCAAATTAATGTGAATATATCTAAAAGGAAGAACATATTACGATAAGAAGGTATTATTTGGATGGCATGACTTGAAAGTGTTTTACGATTCTAGAACACTGGTTCGTCTTTCTTTGCTGTGTGTTTCCCTAGAATAATTTAGAACAAATTGTGATCATCTGAACATGAATACAGAGGCTACTTTCACAGGGGGGAAAAAAGCTGTTATTGACCTATGATCAAAAGCAGTGATTAACCAGGTGTGGTGGTGCATGCATATAATCCCAGCTCTCGGAAGACTGGGGGCGGATCATGAGTTTAAGGACAGCCTGGGGTATACAGTGGGGTCCTGACTAGGAAAAGAGTAATTGATGATGAATTGTAAGTGGTCTAATCATGTGCTTTTCAATAGTCTTTGAGGCTTTTAGATGCTTTCTCTTATTAACACAAGTACACAAATCTGAGGCCTTTCGCAAACAAGGCCCCAGTTGACCCCAGACTCAGAAATGAAGAATTGGGAACCTAACCAATAAGTGGGAAATGTTGCCAGTAAATTACAGTCACCGTGTAGATGATACTGGTTGGGAGCCATAGTTAAAGGTCAGGCCGAGAGCACTGAAAACAAACTCAGCCAGGAAGAGAAACAAATTAGAGGTTGGAAGAGCAAAGAATGAAACTGGGGCATGGAGTTCTCAACATTTTTATCTAGTCAGAGACTCATAGATAGTGCTGTGGTTCTATGCTTAAAGGTTTGGAATCTGGTCCTGAAGCATCCTAGCTGCTACCAGATCCTCCACACATTTTAAAGGGATCAGCCCAGAGATGAAATTTGTCAGAAACATCCAAAATGACTATTTATAAACAATGAGCAGAGAAACTGAATGGCATTGGCCAAGGGGAGCAAGGATGTTTCACTGTAGGGCAACCCTAGGCTTCATCAGCACAGGCTTCACTGCAAACACCCAGTGGACCAGCCACAGCTACCAGGGTTAATCACAAAGTGAAAAGAAATTAAGTGAGCTAATCAAGGCTGTTGTGGTTATGGGCAGCAAAGTCTCAGTCTGAAATAGTTTGGGGGGGGGGAAGAAAGTATATTGAGAAATCTGTTTCATGGAACTCATGGCAGGACTTAAAAACCAGTCAAGGCAGTGCCGTGTGTACCTCAGGTTCCACTCATCTCCTCCTGTCTGCTTCAGCCTTCTGCCTCAGTGTGGGTGGACATGGAGGGAAGAAGAGTGCAATCCCAGAGTTGTTCAGCTTAGACTTCTCACCTTCTCAGACTGACTTGTCTTCTCTGATCCCTCTTAAACAACAGAGAGTGAGAAGGGACTTTGTGAATCAGGTTATCAGGATCCCAAGCTTGGACCTATCAGTTGAGGTTAGAATGGTCAGCTTTGATAGAAAGTGGGTCTGCGGGAAACATAGAGTTGGGAGTTGCAATTCCCAGAAGAAATAAGACACTGAACACGTGGCAGTAAGTAAATCAGCTTCATATCACACTATACAATGTGGGGCTCACTCTGCTCTCTGTTCCCCTAGCAGACCCAATCCCTCAGGTTCATCCTTAGTGCTGTAACAGAACACCAGCTGCAGCCTCCCTTGCCCCCTCTCCATATCTCCTGTGGATCTCACAGTACACCCTTTAGTGGCCTCCCTTCCCCCACTGGTCACTGTGTCCTAGCTCCCAACTCAGGCAGACACCCCCCTGCTCAACCACAGGCCATATCTGCCCAAAGACCAGGCAGCCTGCCTGAAGACCTTCTCTGCTCTCTCTGTTCCCCCAGCTGACCCAATCCCTGAGGCTCATCCCTAGTGCTGTAACAGAACACCAGCTGCAGCCTCCCTTCCCGCCCTGTATACACCTCCTGTGGATCCCACAGACCATCCCCTCCTGACCTCCCTCACCCCACTCGTCACCGCATCCCAGATTCCAACACCAGAAGACATTCCATGTGAACATACCAGCTCAGCTGAGCAGGTCAGTAAAACTGGTAACACGCAGCCACCACATTCTACTGAAATCCAGAGAGGAAACATAAATCAAAGCACAAACCACACACCCAACAAAGACAAACTCAGAAATCAGCAACTAGACCTGTAATCCTCCCAAACCCAGATGCCTAGACACAAGCATAAGAACATAATCAATAACAGCCAGGATGATATGTCTCAACCATAGCCCAGCTGTCTTACCACAGTAGGCCCTGAATATTTCAACATAGCTGAAACTACCTATATGAAGATGATAGAGGTCCTTAAAGAGGAAATTAATAAATCCCTTAAGGAAACCCAGGAAAACACAAACAATTAGATGAAATTTAAAAAATCCCTTAAAGAAAGGCAGGAAATAAACAGTAGAGGGAAACAAATAAGACTGTTAAAAACCTGAAAATGGAAATAGAAGTAATAAAGAAAACACAAACTGGGGGAATTCTGGAAATGAAAAATGTAGGAATTCAAACAGAAACTACAGAGGCAAGCTTCACTAACAACACATAGGGATAGAAGAGAGAGTCTCTGGCATTGAAGATACGATAGAAGAAATGGATACATTGGTCACAGAAAATGTTCAATCTAAAAAAAAAAGATTTCTAATCTAAAACATCCATGAAATCTGGAATAATACAATGAAAAGGCCAAACATAAGAATAATAGGAACAGAGGAAGGAGAAGAATCCCAGCTCAAAAACACAGAAAGTACTTTCAATAAAATCATAGAAGAAAAATTTCCTAACCTAAAGAAGGAGATGCCTATAAATGTACAAGAAGCATACAGAACACCAAATAGACTGGACCAGAAAAGAAAGTCCCCTCAGCACATAATAATCAAAACACTAAACATACAGAACAAAGAAAGAATATTAAAAGCTGCAAAGGAAAATTACCAAATAACATATAAAGACAGACCTATTTGAATTATACTTGACTTCTCAATGGAGACTCTAAAAGCCAGAAGGGCCTGGACAGATGTGCTACAGATTCTAAGAGATCAAGGAGGCCAGCCTAGACTACTATAACCAGCAAAACTTTCAATCACCATAAATGGGTAAAATAAAATATCCTATGATAAAGTCAAATGTAAATATTATCTACCTACAAATCCAGCCCTACAGAAGGTGCTAGAAAGAAAACTCCAACCAAGGAAGTTAACTACCCCCATGAAAACACAGAAAATAAATAACCTCATACCAGCAAAACCAAAAGGAGAGAATCACTCATATACACACAAACACACACACACACCACCAACAACAACAACAAAATAACAGGAATCAACAATCATTGGTCATTGATATGTCTTAGCATCAACCACCTCAATTCCCTAATAAAAAAGACACAGGTAGGTCCAGCCCCCTCCTCCCAGGCCAAGCCAAGCGATCCTGCATAGGCCCCAGGTTTCAAACAGCCAACTCATGCAATGAGCACAGGTGGGCTGGGGGGAAGGTGAGGGGGGCTGGAGGGGGGAGAACAAGGGAATCTGTGGCTGATATGTAGAACTGAATTGTATTGCAAAATAAAAATAAAAATAAAAATAAAAATAAAAATAAAGACACAGGCTAACAGAGTGGATGCAAAAACAGGATCCATCCTTCTGCTGCATACAAGAAACATACCTCAACATCAAGGATAGACATTATCTCAAGGTAAAAGTTTAGAAAAAGATATTCAACACAAATAGACCTACAAAGCAAGCTAGTGTAGCCATTTTAATATCTAACAAAATAGACTTCAAACCAAAACTAATCAAAAAAGATGGAGAAGAACATTTCATATTCATCAAAGAAAAAATCCACCAAGATGACATTTCAATTCTTAATATCTATGCCCCAAACAAAAGGGTACCCACTTTTGTAAGAAGAAACACCACTACAGCTTAAATCACATATTAATCCTCACTGATAGTGAGAGGCTTCAATACTCCATTCTCATCAATGGACAGGTCATCCAGACAAAAACTAAACTGAGAAATATTGGAACTAACAGATGTTATAAACCAAAGGACCTAACAGATATTTATAGAACATTTCACCCAAACATAAAAGAATATATCTTCTTCTGTGTACCTCACAGAACTTTCTCCAAAATTGACCACATACCCAGACACAAAGCAAGTCTCAATAGATATAAGAAAGGTGACATAACTCCCCGTATCCTATTAGACCACCATGAATTAAATATCAAAATGAATTAGATATCAACAAAAACAGAAAGCTTACAAACTCATGAAAGCTGAACAATTCTCTACTGAAAGAAAAATGGGTCAAGACAGAAAAAAGAAAGAAATTAAAGAATTTTTAGAATTCAATGAAAATGAAAACACAGCATACTCAAACTTACGAGACACAATGAAAGTGGTGCTAAGAGGAAAGTTCATAGCACTAAGTGCCTATATAGAGAAATGGGAGAGATCTCACACTGGCAACTTAACAGCACACCTGAAAGCTCTAGAATAAAAAGAAGTAAGCACACCCAAGAGGAGTGGATGGCAAGAAATAATCAAACTGAGGACTGAAATCAATAAAACAAAAACAAAGAGAGCAATACTAAAAATCAATGAAACAAAGAGTTGGTTCTTTGAGAACATCAACAAGATAAACAAACCCTTATCCAAACTAACTAAAAGACATAGAGAGAATATCCAAATTAACAAAATCAGAATCAAAACAGGGACACAACAGACTAAAGAAATCCAGAGAATAATAAGGACATACTTTAAAAACCTATACTCCATCAAATTGCAAAATCTAAAAGAAATGAATAATTTTCTTGATAGGTACTACTTACCAAAGTTAAATCAAGATCAGATAAACATTTAAATAGACCTATAACCCCTAATGAAATAGAAGCACTCATTATATCTCTCAACCAAAAAAGCCCAGAGTCAGCCCACATGATCACTTCATTAGATGCTAAAAAAGCCTTTGACAAAATCCAATACTCCTTCATAATAAAAGTCCTGGAGCGATTAGGAATACAAGGGACATACCTAAACATAATAAAGACAATTTACAGCAAGCCTATTGCTAACATCAAATTAAATTGAGAAACTCAAAGCAATTCCACTAAAATCAGAAACAAGATAAGATTGTATACCTTCTTCATATCTATTCAATATAGTACTTGAAGTTCTAGCTAGATCAATAAAACAACTGAAGGAGACCAAAGGGATACTAATTGGAAAGGAAGAAGTCAAAGTATTGTTATTCACAGATAATATGATAATATACATATACTCTAAAAGTTCCACCAGGGAACTCCCCCAGCTGATAAACACTTCCAACAAAGTAGCTGGATACAAGATTAAGCAAAAAAAAATCAGTATCCATCCTATATATAAATGACAAACAGATTAAGAAAGAAATCAGGAAAACAAAACTTTTTATAATAGCCTCAAATAATACAAAATATCTTGGTGTAACTCTAACCAAGTGAAAGACTTGTGTGACAAAAACTTCAAATCTTTGAAGAAAGAAAATTAAAGAAACTATCAGAAGGTAAAAGATCTCCCAGGCTCATGGATCTGTAGGATGAATATAGCAAAAATGGCCATCTTACTAAAAGCAATCTACAGATTCAATGCAACCCCCAGCAAAATTCCAACACAGTTCTTTATAGGCCTTAGAAGGACAATTCTCAAACTCATATGGAAAAACAAAAACTTCAGGATAGCTACAACAATCCTGAACAATAAAATAACCATTGGATACAGTGCCATCTCTGATTTTAAGTTGTACTACAGAGCTATAGTAATAAAAACTGCATGGAATTGGCCTTAAAACAGATACCCTGAACAACAGAATTAAACTGAAGACCCAGACATAAATCTACATACCTATGGGCACCAGATGTTTGATTTAAAATCCAGAAATACACACTGGAAAAAAAGATGGCATCTTCAACAAATGGTGCTGGTCAGACTGGATGGTTATATGTAAAAGAATGCAAATAGATTCATATTTATGACCTTGCACAAAACTAAAGCCCAAGTAGATCAAAGACCTCAACATAAAACCAGACACACTGAACCTGACAGAAGAGAATGCATGGAATGCATTGGCATAGGAGACAATTTTCTGAACAGAACATCAATAGCACAGACACTAAGATCAAAAATTATTAAATGGGACCTCATGAAACTGAAAAGCTTCTGTAAGACAAAGGATACCATCAATAGGATAAAATGGCAGCCTACAAAATGGGGAAAGATATTTAACAACTCCACATCCAATAGAGGACTAATACCAAAATATGTAAAGAAGTCAAGAAACTAGACATCAACAAACCAAATAATCCAATTAAAAAATAGAGTACAGATCTAAACAGAGATTACTCAATAGAGGAAACTCAAATGGCTGAGAAACTCTTAAAGAAATGTTTAACATCCTTAGCCATCAGAGAAACAAAAACCAAAGCTAGTTTGAGATTCCATCTTACATCTGTTAGAATGGCTAAGATCAATAACACAAGTGACAGCTCAAGCTGGAGAGGATGTGGAGCAAGGGGAATACTCCTCCATTGCTGGTGGGAGTGCAAACTTGTATAGCCACTATGGAAATCAATATGGTGGTTCCTCAGAAAATTCGGAATTGATGTACCTCAAGACCCAGCTATACTACTCTTGGATGTATATCCAAAGGACACTCCCATCCTACCACAAGGATACTTACTCAAATATGCTCAACTCATTATAGCTTTATTCATAATAGCCAGAAACAGGAAAAAAACCAAGATTCTCCTCAACCAAAGAATTGATACAGAAAATGTGGTACATTTCCACAATGGAGTATTACTCAGCTGTTAAAAAACAATGGCATCATGAAATTTGCAGGCAAATGGATAGAATTAGAAAAAAAAATCATCCTGAGTGAGGTAACCCAGACCCAGAAAGACAAATATGGGATGTATTCACTTATAAGTAGATAGTAGCCATTAAGTAAACAGTAACCATTAAGTACAATCCTTAGATCAAGAGAGATTAGGTAAATAGGAGGGCTCTATGGGATGCACGGATCTCAAGGGAAAGGGGAAATAGAATAGATTTTGTGAGTGGGCTAGGGTGCAGATGGAGACTGGAACAGGAGGGATCATGTTTGGGGGAGACAGGAGTATGGGGAGAGACAGCTGGAATTGGGGGGCACTTGGCAGTGTGGAAACCTAGTGCAATGGAAACTTGGAATCTATAAGGGTGACCCTAGTGAGGACTCGTAGTAATGGGGGATATGGAGTCCAAACTGATCATTCCTTGTAGCCAGGCAAAGCTTCCAGTGGTGGGACTGGTTGCATTCAGTTGAGTTGTTGGCCAAGGGAGTCCCATGGAGATCCCTAAAGAACCCACGCTGATGCTAGGACAGAGGGTTGTTCCCTGCAAGCTGACAGCAGGGCCCCATTGCCGAGGACAATATCTACACAGCTCTTTGAACATGGAGAAGTCAAGCTGGTGCCTGCATGAAGCCTTCACCCCTACATTCTAGTCTCTTTGATGCGGAAAGGTACTCTGCAGGCTACTGAAAGAAAAACCTGGACACCAACCCAGTCACAAAACCTTTGACCTACAATCTGTCCTGTCTGCAAGATGTGCGGGGGCAATGGTAGTGCAGAACTTGTGGGACTGACTAATCAATGTCTGATTTAACTTGAGTCCTACAAGAGGGAGTCTATGCCCAACACTATTTAGATGGCCACAAACCAAACACTAGATAACCCAGAGACCTAGGATAGAACCAAGCATGACTGGCAAAGAAAAATAAAAGATTCCTATGACATTCTGCTCTACTCACAGATCAATGCTGTGTCCAGTTGTCATCAGAGAGGCTCCCCCAGCAGCAGATGGGAGCAGATGTTAAGACCCACAGCCAGACATTATGCAGAGAGACAGTCTAAATTAGAGGTCTCCATCAGGTCCTCCCCTCCAAGCTCAGGGAATCCTGCGGAAGAAGGAGCAGAAAGACTGTAACAGCCAGAGGCGATGGAGGACACCAGGAGAGCATGGCTCACTGAATCAACTAAGCAAGTTGCATATGAGCTCCCAGAGACTGAAGCAGCAAGCACAGGGCCTGCAGAGGTCTGTCTGCACCAGGTCCTCTGTTATCTTGGTGTTTTTGTGGAACTTGTAACTGTGGTAGTAGGTGTGTCTTTGACTCTTGCATACTCTTGGGAGTTTTTTCTCCCTTTTGGGTTGCCTTGTCCAGCTTTGGTGTGAAGGATTTTGCTTTTTCTTACTGTATTTTGTTTTGTCATTTTGGTGGTTGTTGTCTCTCGGAGGCCTGCTCTTTTCTGAAAGGAGATGGAGGGGGAGTGGATCCAGGAGGAGGGTGCTGGCAGGAGTGGAGGGAAGGAGAAACTATGATCAGGATGTATTGTATGAGAGAACAATCTATTTTTTAAAAAACAACAATATGGGGCTCAATCATTTACCAGAACCAAATAAAATGACTAGCTCCCCAATAAGATGCAGGCGAATCTGAAATCTGAATCTCTCTACTGCTGACTCTTGTCTCTACAGCTTAACAAATCAAGTTTGTTCAGGCTCATTCATTTACAAACGTTGGCTGGCATCCAGCATCACCAGTCTGAGCTCATGGGTCCCAAGGAGCTCCTTATGTCTGTGGTCTGTGGTCTTCCACAGCTAACAATCAGCTCCCTGATGCAGTGCAATTGCCATTTCCACTCTGGTCATGTTACCATAGGGATCACATCATAGTTCTTTGTAGGAACTAGCTGTAATGCTTTTGTTAATGGCCCATGGCCTCTGCTCTTGAGACAGCAGAAGTATTAGGCAGTGAAAGTACTTGCTTCTGAGATTCCTCTCCTTCACCCAGGATGAAGGAGGGCAGGGACAGAGAAGGGAGTGTGCCCATTGCACCAAAAGACCTTTCTACCAGTCCTGTTACTAAGTCAGGGAAATTAGATGTCTTTAGATGTTGAAGAAGGAGGTGCCATAATGCCACAGCAAGGGAGGAAAGAATTAAGAGATCCTCGTCAAAGCACACCTAATTTTAGTTGGATGAGAAGAATGCATTCAAGAGATCGGCATAGTAACTAAAGCCAGTAACAAAAAAAGGAAAAGATTCTGAAAACCACTGAAAGTGTAATGCAAAGGTTCTTATCTCTAAAAGGTAAGTACGTCTTTACAGTTGGAGTGTAAAATGTCCTCTATAGGCTTGTGTGTTTGAATACTTGGTCCTCCACTTACGAAGCTATTTTGGGAGACTGTTGAATCTTCAAGAGGTGAGGCTTGATTTCTTTCTCTCTTTCCTTGCCATGGAGATAAGACTAAAGATGAGGCCTAGCAGGGGGAAGCAGACACACTGGAAGGGTGAGGAGGAAGAGCAAGTCTTAGAGGGCATAGCATGGACCCATTTCCAACCCAAACAATCTGTGTCTCTGTGTCTCTCTCTGTGTCTGTCTCTGTCTCTCTGTCTCTCTGTCTCTCTGTCTGTCTCTCTCTCTCTCTCTCTCTCTCTCTCTCTCTCTCTCTCTCTCTCTCTCTCTGTGTGTGTGTGTGTGTGTGTGTGTGTGTGTGTGTGTGTGTTAGCCAAGAAGATGGATGAGAATATGGCAGCTCACACTCCCGATGTGTGATGGCTACCATGCCTTTCCAGTTATGAAACCTTAAACTAAAATAAATCCTTCTTTTAGTAAGTCGCTTCTGTCAAGTATTAGGTTCCAGTGAGGAGAAAAGATATATATATATATATTAAATAAAAAAAACTTTAATTAGTCCTGAGACTCCACATTACACCTAATGAACATATTCACTTTTATTTGCAAATTAAAAAGAACTTTAAAAAACAAACCAGGAGTCAGAAGACAAGGGTTCTAGCTCAACTCAATCACCAGTGAAGCAGGATTCTCATTAGTCTTAACAATAAAAACATGGAGTCAGATATTGAGGGTGAAAGCTGAAAGATCAGAGCAGAGCAGCAGCCACTGGAGACTTCTTACCTCTATGAATCCTCAGACCAAAATGGCGGGACGGGGGCAAGATCCTGTCTCCACCTCCCTAGTGCTGGGATTAAAGGCACGTACCACCACCACCTGGCTCTGTTTTTCTTTTAGACTGGTTCAATTTCTTGTAGCTCAGGGTGGCCTTGAATTCCTCATCTTCCTGCTTCCTCCTCCCAAGTGCTGGGATTAAAGGTGTGTGCCACCACTCCCTGGCCTCTATGGTTAACTAATGGCTAGCTCTGCCCTCTGATCTCCAAGCAAGCTTTATTTGTCATAACACAAACAAAATATCATACAACAAATCAGCTCTCGGAAAAGACACAGTTCACAAAATCTCTCCAGGGCCTGTTCTTTCATCAATAAATCAGCGGACTTAATCCAATGTGTTTTGTGTTCAAAACTGCCTCAGTATTTTGATAAGCCTTTGTGTTTCCAACTTGCAACTGTTTTCACCCCTATTGGACCACAGTGAGTAAGAGTTGTCAGGTAAAAGACACAAAAACCAAACAAGACTAAAAATGATACCCTGTCAGCAGCAGAATCAGAGGATGAAGGGCCCAGAGGTAAAGAGAAGATTCAGATCCTCAGGAAAAAAAAAAAAAAAAAAAAAAAAACCACCATGACCTATGTATGAAGAAGCAAGCAAGAAGTAAGGCACACCGAGCAATGAATTTAGTCTGAGCTATATAGCTGATTAGGATTTATCTATCCCAAGCCAGAAAATAAGGAGCCCAATGAAAAGGTCAAAGAATTGGGAGGCATCGGGCTTGAAGGCAAAATTCAAATCCCAACAAGTACTCCTCTAAACGCTTTAAGCCTTGTGGTTGGGCCGTACATTCCAAAGCCACAGTGGGAGCCGTGAGAAATAAATGTGTAATGGAATATAATTGTTCTTTCCTCAGAGGGGTTTCCAGTATCTAAACAGATAATGAAAAGTGTGTGTGTGTGTGTGTGTGTGTGTGTGTGTGTGTGTGTGTGTGTGTGTTTGTGCGCGCGTGCTTGTGTCCAAAGCACAGGAGGTCCGTGTGTGAGATACGAGAATCCTAGGGTTTATTTAGTACCACATTTTGTTGTTGCCATTGTCCCATCCACAGGCTCCGGGCCACACCGCTGCAGTCCCCTCTAATCCCTCCGCTTTGATTCCAGGCAGAGCTCTATTTTCTCGGAGCTTAGGAGAAAGCTTACTCGTCACTTTTACAGACATTTGCTGACTACCTACAGGAAGTCAAATATTATGGCAGGAATTTAATATAGAGGTACATCAATGGCTAATTAAAAAGCCAGCTATCTTGACATTAATTTTCTGATTCCATTCCAGTTCCTTGCTGCTAAACAACCCAAGAAGCTTTCTGGGGAGTTCTAAAGACTGTGCTCCAGGCCTTGAAGGAATCTTGGTGAAATGAAGAAGAATGGAGTTCTTGTGCCAGGTCTACTGGTAACTTGTTTTGAGCCAAGGTTAGCAAAACTATTTGAGCCCTTGGCTTCTCTCTCTCTCTCTCTCTCTCTCTCTCTCTCTCTCTCTCTCTCTCTCTCTCACTCACTCCCCCTCTCCCTCCCCCCCCAGGATTCTGGGAGGAGCCAGTGAGTTGTTAACCATGAAATCACTTTGAAACATGGTCTGGCTGATGACAAGCCAGAACCCTGCAACTGCAAGATGTAGATGTCATTGGAATCCAGGCTTCCATTCAGACAGGCTTCCTCAGCCATCCATGCTTCCATCAGCTGTCACTGCACCTTCTCCTCAAACCATGGGAATTTCAAATGCTGGCACAGGCTCATCTGGAATTCACACACCCGAGCTCCAAGCAGACAAGGACATTCCGAAATTGGAAATGCAGGGAGATGGCAGGTGCTACTGCTCTCCATGAAAAATGAGTTTTAGAGAAACAGCCTTGCTCCTCCCAAAGATGCCTGGGGTTTGTGGGTGATTTGTAATGCTTTCACTGAAAAGCCCTCATCCCCATGAACACACTTTGAAGATAGAAATCAATCTTACAATATAACAGGGGGAGAAAATCTGTTAGGAAAAATGAAGAGGAAAAAAAACCCCACCTTATTCCAGAATCCTTTCTACTAAATAAATGAGTTCCAGAGGGGGAAGGCCATATCCATATTTTCCCTTCATTCTTGCCATTCACTGAGCAGGTGTGAGAGGGAAGATTGAAGAGAGAGACTGTTACTCAGCTCTACCAGCCATTCTATCTCAATAATTTAGGCTGGATGCCATCAGAGAGAGAAAATATTTGTCATTTCACCTCAGAGACTTCCTCGCCTTATCTTTGGCATCTGATACTATGTCAGTCTTCATCTACAGCAGGAAATAACTAAAACTCCCCACAAAACCACTCACAAGAGCGGACCATGATACAATAGGCATCACTATGCAACATGGCAGCCACTGTCCCTCGGGTATGGTTGCCACGTTTAAGTGAATACAGCAGGAACACAGTGGTGCACTTGGACTCCCAGGCCCAGCTGAACTGTGCCTCAGACTCTGAGACTAGGGAGTGATACAATATGAACACTCTGAAGAGAATGCATAGCCTCACAGAATGCATGGCGGTAAGAATTTCACCAATTTCAGGAGGAGGTAAACTACTAATCCAGGTAGAATTCAGGAAAGGGTGTGGGGTAATGGTAGGAGGGTTAGAGGAGACTAGCTGTGGGCTGAGGAGAAAGGTTAGGAAGTATGTCCCTGAAAGCACCAGTCTGAAATGGATGTCTACCAGCGTGCAGAGAGGTCTCCTCTTACACTGGGAAGTACCCACTCTTTTCCAGTAGAACAGGTCTAGCCTCTTTTGGAGACCCTACATACCTTCATAAGAGTTGTACAGTGACCTGAAGAACAGATGTGGCTCTGGAAAAGAAGTGTTGACATCTGCAGATGATGCTGCTTTCCTCCTGTCTCCAGAGCCCCACAGACCTCCTCTTTTCACCCTCTCCAGAGGAATCTTGTGGGGAGGAAAAGTGGCTCAGGCTCATCAGCAAATCACTTACCCGCCATGTGTAAGGCTTTGAGTTTGATCCCAACACCACAAAACAGAAAAGTAAACAATGAACAATCATGTGGCCAAATGGTATTCTTCTCCAGTGTCCTTCTGACCCTTCCTCCATCTTAATAACTACTTCTCTAAAATACACAATCCAAGCACAGCTGGTCTGGGAGAAAGTGATGTTATGAGTGCTCACAGTGAGTTAATAATTCAGTAGAAGCCAGGAGAGCACCGTGCTGGAATGCCACTGATGTATGGGCAGAAGTCACAAAGCACACACTCTCTTTCCCCAGTACACCTGAAGGGCTCGATACACAAAACAGAGACCAGCCCCAAGGAGAAGCCTAGCCACATGCTCTGTATAACATGATAGAAAGATGGGATGTCCTTAAAATGCACCCCAAAGAAGGTAACAGAGGCTGCATATGAAGAAGCATGCTGAAGAAACGCTATGGAGAACTCAGAAAAATAAGAGACAATATAGAGCCATGTAAGAATACTATGGAACTCACAGGCAAAGGCATCTCACCTCAAACCTCATGAAGAGGTCTGAAACCTGACATGAATACAATGAATCTCAGACAATAGCTAATCCGGCCCCTTTAAACCCTACATTCCAAATCTTTAACAAGAGTCAAAGACAAATTAAGGTGATTCAACCAGAGGGTCTTTATTTGCTGGGTCAATGCACAGGAAAAGAATTGAAGGCTTTGCTACAGCATCCCATAACAGCCATGTTTACAGAGAGTAAATGTATGTGTATGCACATATATATGTATATATACATATATTTGTATATATGTGTATGTATTAAAAAGGTACAATATTTTGTCATACTCACATTTCCCATGTGCCTCTGCTGGTAATATCAGTAGGAACTCCAAGTGGCTATTAAATGTGCTACCTACAAGTTTCCAAGTCAAGAGGCCATTTCAGTAAGGCTTTATGAAAGGCAAGTTGAAAGAATTTGAGCTCCATCTCTGAAACTAGTGAACTTTACATCTTAAAATTATTCCTCCCACAGTCAGCAAATACTCTTTAACTATCCAAAAGCCAAGAACAAATGTAGGAGAGACCCGAGATGGCTGAATAAGAAAGTATACTCCCTAGGAGAACACAAGGAAAGGGTACAATCTGCTGTCCACATGAGCAAGGACAGACAATGGGCTTAATCAGGACTATGATAACGCAGTTCCTAAGTAGAGACATTCAGTCCAAAGGCCTAAGGTAGGCAGTAGAAAATAAAAAGGCAGAGTCGGACCCAGGTTCAAATGTCTGCAAGGTGTTTATAGCAAAAGACAGCATCTCCTGACCCTGGCCCAAAGGCTGGATGATATCAGATTCAAGTGTAGCAAGCCAAAGTCGAGATTCCCAGCAGGAAAAACATAAGTTTTGGACCTTGCTCCAAACTCTGGTTCAATTTGCACTCACTCTTTGGGTCTGCTCCTTTCCTTGATTGTCAAGGTCAAGACATCATTTGAAGGGCTAGGATGATGGATCAATGAGGTAAATGTCTATGCAAAACCCTTAGTATAGTGTATCATTCATTTGGTTCTTGTCCTTATTTTTATACCAGTTGTTGATATATGAAGGGAAGGAAGATAAAGCTGATGATACATAAAGGAAAGATACTGATCTAAGGATTGTAACACGGCTGGGTGGTGGCAGCGGCACGCCTTTAATCCCAGCACTCGGGAGGCAGAGCCAGGTGGATCTCTGTGAGTTCGAGGCCAGCCTGGTCTACAGAGCGAGATCCAGGAAAGTGCAAAGCTACACAGAGAAACCCTGTCTTGAACCCCCCCCCAAAAAAAAGAATTGTGACATGACTATCACAGCAATGAGCTCTGTGTCTTGAGAAGTCACCTCACACCCCATCACAGGTAAAATGAACAAGATGACCTCTGAGATGTCTTTTGGCAATAATGGCATTCAGATTTCAAGATGGGGGTGGATGAAGGTGCTAAAAGGAAAATGTCAGGGTATAGCGAGATATTAGCCTCAAGGAAGACCAGAATGGCTTGAGTAGGTTAGAACTTAATCAGGTTAGATGGGTAACCATCTAAGTACTGGAAAATCTGAGGATTAAACAAAACAACCTTGGGTTGTACATAAAAGAGTTGGGGGATGCAGAGAGGAAAGGTGGGAGAAAAGAGACAGCACTCTCTTAAAGTCACATTGACAGGTTTCAAGTCTCTTATACACCCGAGACAGACTTTAAGGCACTGACCACTGACCCTTTTACTGGATAATCCAGGAGACTCCATCATGGAGTACCATGATCCCCACATGCACAGTAGACAGGCAAGAAGAGCACACAGGCAATAAAGGCAAAGTAGCAACCAGCTTGGGAAATGTGTTGGCCTCCTTCAACATACAACACATACCTAGTCTCCTCGTAGTTAGACAGGGTCCTCATCCCTGTTCCAAGTGTTATAAGTCCTTCCTCCCAACAAGACAACTGGCCTGATTCCTGCTCAAATTAGAAGCATATCATTTAGTATCAGTGGGAGCTGCTGGGGCAATTTATAAGGGTGAGAGGACCTAGCTGGGTTGAAGATGCCACAGGCTATTCTTCCGATTCCTTCCTAGTCTCAAGGATAGACATCCTACCAAGAAAATGGATTTAACAACATGCCATGAGATGAGAGGGGAGTGACTTTTCCCTATTTCCACTTCTTCACACATAAAGGCACAAAACACCTACCCATTAACCACCAGAAGTGTCACACTGGGACTATTTCAGAGTCGTATCTGAAAAGTAATAAAATGTCTTTTAATACTCCACAAAAGGACAATTCTTTGCACTCATCCTTAATTATGCTCTGCCTCTCTGAAATGCCTCCAGACCCCACGGTCTCTCGGGAGTCCCAGTAGAGACAGTTCCAAGGCAATTCCAGTCCAGCCCTAGTCCTCACCCATTCAATGACACCATATACTCTTCTGCATTTCCACTACCCTTCACACGCACTCCGCTGAATTCATGGTTCTACTTGGCCAGTTCCGCCTCATTCTGAGATGGCAATGTAAATGTCTCTTCCACCTAGAATTCCACTGGTGTGTGCCAAGGTTAACTTGAGCGCCCTTTCTTACATAGACTGTCACATGTCTCAGCAACCACTGATCCTACTGCCTTTGTCTGTTGACTTGTGTGTCTTCTCCACTCACCTGCCAGCTCCTTGAGGACAAAGACTCATTCTCAGTCACTTAGTGCAGTAGTGGCATATAGAAGTTCTCAATTAATCGTTGAAAAAAATAAACCAACCAATCAAACCACATCAGTGGTTGGGATAAAGAACTACTTGTGTCTACTCACATACAAACTAATAAACCTGGTAGGAGAGAAGCAGAATTCCCAGCCTGAAAAATGAGTGCACTCCCTAGAGTGAGCCAGCTGGGTGATTGTGGAGCCAGAGACCACAGCTGCTGAATGGGCAAAGGAAAGACTGCCAAAGTCACATCCAATTCCCCTTAGAAGAAAAAAAAAAGAGGAAGGGACCCACCTTTTACAGAGCATATGAAAATATCTTTTATCCTGGGGGAGAGGGAGCAAGAGGCTTACAAGTTGACATCGTCACCTTGTGGGTAAGAAAGCTGATGCACAGGGAAACTAATAACACATCAAGCACATAGCAAACTTGTCGTTAAACTTGGTCCTGCTGATTTCAGAGTCCATACCCTTTTTTTCCCCTTTTCTACTCTGCTCATTGGAATTTTCCAGGTTCCAAATTTTCCAAGATGTTCCTTTCCACATTCTGGGGAACACGATGCTGTCTGGGAAGCTCAGCAGCCCTAAAGTCAGGACTTTTAATAGGGAGGGTAGCCCTAAATCAGTAAGCAGATGCACAGGTGCCCTTTACAAAGGGCCCAAAATGATCTTGTCTTTGAAAACAATTCAGAGAAAACAGTTAAGATTAACAGAAAGGAATGTGCAGGGAGACAAGCAGAGGAGAGTCAAGAGAAAAGCAGATCTGGGAAAGGCTCCTCCAGAATGATGACTGATGGAACAATGTTGTGTGAGCATACCTGCTTGTTCCCCAAAAACACAAGCCCCAAACAGAGCCGTCTTGAACTGTCATTACCAAAAGGGCCCCACCCAGTTATCAGCTCACAGTCTCTTCCCTTCAAAGACAAAGGTATTGAATGTGGAAAGAATGGCTTAGAGGAAATTAAAATGCATCCAACTCCCAGTCAAATGAAAACGCTACAGTCCCAAGGCCAAAGAATATTCTTGGCCTGGATGGCATTCACCACCCTAAATTTAGCGAACTGGCAAGCTTTTTAAGGAGCATCTTATTCAACCTTTTGCAAGCCAGCGATCTACCTCCTAGTGCGCAGCCTGCTTCCCCTCTGAAGCTGAACACACTGTCCTTGGCTTTGTCGTGGGAGAAGCAATGCCAACAAAAGCTCTGCTGTTCTCACCTAGCCCTGCCTGCCCAAGCAGCATTTGGATGGGCTGCTTCTTTAAGGCCACTGCCAAAGGGCCTCTGTTTCCCAGAAAGCCAGTGCACTCTACCACACACACACACACACACACACACACACACAGAGAGAGAGAGAGAGAGAGAGAGAGAGAGAGAGAGAGAGAGAGAGAGAGAGAAACTGCAGTGCCTTTTCTTAAAATTTTATTTTTTATTTTTGAGATTATAATATAATTACATCATTTCCCCTTTCCCTTTCCTCCCTCCAAACCCTCCCCTATACCCCTCCCTGCTCTCTTTCAAATTCATGACCAATTTTTTCATTAATTGTTGTTACAAGCATACATATACCTATTCCCATATTCATAAGTACAACCTGCTCAGAATTAAGTTACTTGTCTGTACGTTCTTGATCTTTATAACCCAAGATGCAGACTTTTGCATTCATCTTTCTAGCTTCAAAAACTACCTTTTTAGAATGAGAAAACTTTAAGAAGAATTTTCATACCCATTAACATAACCCAGGTCTCTGCGGAGTCTAACATCACTGGTTTCATTTCATCCAATGACAACCACACGGGTACTGAGCGGCAGCACAGGCAGCTAGGAGGAGGGCAGCCTTGGAATCAATTCTTCATAGAAAGTCTCAGGCACTCAGGCAAGCCTCATCAGGTTCATATGCAGAACAGAGGTAGCGAGATGTATCTTTGCTCAATAAATGAAGCTAACATTATTCTTGGGTGAATATTGATTTGGGGAATTTTTAGAATCAAGGAGTGAAATGCACAATTCTTGAACCTTTCAGAAGCCAAGAGGTAGAGGCAGTTCTGAGGAATTAGTGACTAAAAATGATGTCAAGGAGCTGGATGAGATGGCTCAAGCGTGAAGGGACTGCTGCATTGTACTGATCCCTGGTATCCAGGTAAAAAGCTAGGCGATATGGCATATGTCTAACTCCAAAACTAGGGGCAGAGATTGGCAATCTCCAGATCTCCAGAGTTTGAGTGCCATCCAGTTTAGCCAAATTGGAGAGTTCCAGATTCAGTGAGAAACGCTGTCTCAAGAACATGAGGTAAAAAGTGATAGAGAAAAGACACCAAAGGTTAACCTTTGACCTCCACGAGCACAAACAGGTACACATATATACACCACACACATATACATGCTTGCACACAAAAGTGGTATCAAGATTCAATTGAAACTGCTATCAGACTTAATGAGAGTCACAGTTGGGCATCCACAAAGGTCAATAGAGGATGTGGGAAAAGGAGGAAGAGATGCAGGACCATCCAACCTAGGGTAGTGGCTTAGACAGCCAATCATGTTTCAGCCATCTTGAAGCAACTTCTGAGCTCTTCCAAACTGTATTCTAGAACTTACAACCCTGCCTTGTGTTTGAAAACAACTTTCCCTATTTATAAAGAACAGAGTAAAAGGACTAAGAACTATATTTAAAATCCCAACCATTGTTATTCATATATGCCATACCTTTAATACAGCCTCATGAACATTATGACTCACAAAAAAATGACCTTCCCTTCTCAGGGACCTGGGTCCTTGCAAGAAGGAATGTCATCAGTGAGAACCCCTTCACACACTCCCAAAGTATCTGCTCTTGCTCATCAATTTCTATTTCCAAACAAAGTTTTCTAAGCCCAAGATAGCCAGTTTGCCCGCATTCTTCAAACTAGGCTACCCATCCCAAGAGGCTCTTAAACTTCCTAATGAGGTGCTGACCCAGAAGCCCTCTTCTCATCTCGGCAAACATTGTCCTTCTCTGATGTCTCACCCTCAATACTCACAGTGCCTGTCTAAGCTCTAACTTGGGTTTTCTTGACTCTGCTTCTAGAACCTTCTCCACTATCTATTACTTCTCTCTCTCTAAGCCTTCTCTCACTGGCCTGGTCCCCACCTCAGCAGAATCCACTAGGTCCAGTTATCCCTGAGCTTTCCATTGGCTTGACCTTTCTGTTTCAGTTTCTGTTGACCTCTGACTCTATTTTCCCAAGACACTTGAGCTTGCTCTGTGCTATGGTGTTTGCTCACACCACTGCTGACATACACCTCTGGGTTTATTCATTATTGTGTCTTTCTTCTAGCCTCCCTACCTGATTTTAGCTCAGGGACTTCTTAATAGGTGGTCAATATCAAGCCTATCCCCCACAATAAATGCAGATTTTTCATTTAGTCACAGTTACCAGTCCATGTGTCACCTAAAGCCACTGCTATCCTTTGCCTTTATTCTAGGATTTTCTTGTCATTCATCACACATCCAGTCTGTCTGTCTGTCCTAGGCACTTGCCCTTCTAAAGACAAAACTCTACCTTGATAACTACTGTCCTTAGTATTGTCTGACTTGTACTTTCTATGTTATACCTAATGTCAAGTTCAGCATACAGGATAATCCACAGCAAAGAGACCCTCAGCAGACCACCATGACTTTAATTCAATAAAGCATGAAGTCAAACTATGATGAAGAAAACTATCAACTGAGAGGGCAAGCTCCATGAGAGCCGGGGGGTTACTTTTTTTTTTTTTAATCACTGTGTCCCTTGCACTTAAATCAGTGTTTGATGTATAATCCACTCTTTCTTTTTTTGTTTTTTGTTTTTTGTTTTTTGTTTTTTCAAGACAGGGGTTCTCTGTGTAGCTTTGGTGCCTGTCCTGGATCTCACTCCATAGACCAGGCTAGCCTCGAACTCACAGAGATCCACCTGGCTCTGCCTCCCGAGTGCTGGGACTAAAGGCATGTGTCACCACCACTCAGCTGTATAATCCACTCTTAAGAATAAATGAATGATCTCTGTGAGTTCGAGGCCAGCCTGGGCTACCAAGCGAGTTCCAGGAAAGGCACAAAGCTACACAGAGAAACCCTGTCTTGAAAAACCAAAAAAAAAAGAATAAATGAATGAAAAATAGGCTCAATAGAATTCAGCTAAAAACAATGATTGAAAGAAAACATTTTTATAATTATAATTAAGTCAATTAGTTGACTTCTCAACATACTGTTACATTTATATGAAGTCATGGATGGTTTCTAACACCTTGAGATAATGGATTCATTGTTTGGTATCTACTCCCATCTCAATCTTTAAATTGTTTTTTCCTTCAAGCTCTACCCAAATCATCTTGAAGTTTTGTTTAGTATGATAAATAGCACAAGTCCAACACTAAACTTAAGTTCCTTACTTAGAACACTATGAATTTGCCTGTTGAACTTGAAGGCAAGGCAGAATGAACTGGAAAGGAGACTGTATTCCCTTAAAAATGGTATGTGTGTAGGTAGGTTGGTAGACTGAGTGTCAGTCAGATCTGAGAGTTCATGGACAGCATTTACTTGGCTTCAAACGTTGGCTCAGCGGGCACAGGGGCTCCCTCCATCTCACACACCCTCCCCTACAGCCATGGAGCATCCAGCTCCACGTGTTCCTCCTAATGTGGGCAGGATCTACCTGCTGCTTCTCAAAATGTGGGTGGTTTCGTTGGATTCATTCAAGACTAAAGCTCAGGCAGAGGTTCAGCAAACCGAGATGATGGCAGAGAGCATCCACTTTGTCTAACATCAGAACGGAGGAAGGTAACGTTTTATGGATAGTCTTCCTCCTTTTGAATTTCTGACACTAGTGTAACTTCCATTTCCTCCCCCAAAAGTTGGACAAAAATAGATTTATTTTAGCCTGGTCTGGAGGGAGACCAGAGTACTTTTTTTAATAGGTCATATTATCATAATTTAAATTAATGTTCTTCCTTGGGTTTTAATATGATCATTTTTAACCCTGATGATCTTTTCAGTAACTTTTTAAAAGGCTGAAATCTAGGATTTCGAAATCCCTGGGGAAAAGAGGTGCTGAGTTTGATTAATTTTATGTCATGCTTTTGGGTAGATGACATTCTTCATTTTTATTTTAGTGGAGAGAGGCACCAAGATCACAGATTTCACCTCCACTCATGAGACATGCTTGGTCCTGGGATCCCTCCAGGCCTTGGCAGTAACTATTCTTTGTAAAAAAAAGTATCTAAACAATAATTATAATAACCAATTTCCACCAACAGCACTTTTTAGCACCGTGGCATATCCAAATGGCTAATAAATCATATCACTATAAGTAATTCCAGATGCAAACACATGACAGGAAGGGGAACCTTGGAAAGCCTCTCCCACCTACCAGCACTCTTCCTCTATCTCTCCCTATTGCATTCATCATGTATAGCCATGCCCAGATGTAATCTTGGGTCTAAGTCTGTCTTAACTTGCTGTCTATGAATTGAAGGGTACCAAACAGTGGCCTTGCTACACTTGTCTTGAATTACATAGGTCAAAAGAACTGCGGTCCAGGAAGCCAGCAAACACAATCATCTCCCAAAGTCTCAGATCACTCTATGATATTTCCATATTAAGGAAGGTCATGCGCAAAACTCCAATCAAAAACATCTAACTCCTCAAGAGCAGTGTGATTCATCTGACAGGCGGTTAAACAAAATCAAATCAGAATGGTTTCCCCAAGGTCACAATTAAAATGTGCATTACAGTTGAAAGGCATGGAACTCATAAGCAGCAAGATGACCCCGAATTAGGAACAGCTGAGTCTCAGTAGAGCCCAGCAGTGTCATGTGCCACATTAAGGAAATGAGCCAGGGCTTATGCCGAGCCCACAGACAGGAAACAGAAATGAAGCAGGGATCTCAGCAGTGTAGAAGAGTTGCACCAGGTGGGAAAAGGCTAAAGCCTAAATGTAAATACGTGGGTAGGCAGATTGCTCCTGAGTGGCCAGAAAAAAAAAAAGTCTGAGTTGGGAGAAAGAGGATTAAAAAAGAGGTGAGCCAGATGGCAGAGAGCTATGCGAGCCATGTTGCAGCTCCTGGGTGGACACCAAGGATAAAATGGACTCCACGCTGACTCAAATTTCCAGCTAATTTTATTGAAATGCCTAAGGAACTTGCCCTGGGAAAGTTGAGTTTATATTTCCCTTCTCTGCTTCCTTTGTTATTCTTTCATTTTGTTCGCATTCCTCAGACCTGTCAATATCCTTAATATCCCAGAACATAGCACCCTATGCCGCTTTCCACTCAATAAATGGCCATTCCCTGAATCTAATATCTGAGATAAGAAACAGACAGGCTTAGATGGAGTGTTCTATTATACCACCCACTCTATTTCCTATACTCCAGGAGACAGCTAAGTAAACTGTGTACATGCTTTGATTTCCTATACAAGAAGTACCAATGATGCAAGCCTAAAGTGCTAACTGTGGATGTCAGTCAACTGCTCCCTCGGTGTTTGTGGAAATGGGCCTCAAGAATCAGGACAAATGGAAAAGGAAGAATTCTTGACAGAGAAAACTACTCTTAAACACCATTAGTGAGCAAAGCCATGGTTTCAACCATTTCTACAAGAAAAAAAATATGTGTACATATCTCGATTGTAAAAGAGACAAAGGTGCGGTGCTCTGAGAGAGTCTGTCTCCCCTCATCGCCCTCCCTCCCCGTTTCTTCCATGGCAGCCATTCCAGAGGCATGGCTATAGAATCCCAGTGCTATATAAAGCATGATTGGAAAAACACTAGCGCGTACTTAAATGCATAGACTTCCTAATCAAGAAACCCTAATTCCAAACCTAATTTGCCCATGTAGCACCTGCGTGAATTCACTCAGACTAAGCTAAACTTCTGCTCCTCGCCTATAAAACAGAGATGATAACAGCATCATCAATGGGAGTCTGGGAGGTTATATAAGAACACTTACAAAATACTTAGCCTTTCTTCGCCTACACTAAGAATTCAGTAAGTTCCAAATATTTTTTAAATGACACATCTAAAAGAATATTGGAGTTTTTTTTATTAGTAGAGGCAAGAATTTGTAACCGTTGCTTTTAACATCTCCTAGAATATTGTTTCCAAATTGTCTTCAGCAAAATATTACTGCCATGAAATATTTCAAGTATCTCGAGTTCTGTGGCCAAATTTATTAGGAAAACGCTGTGTCTAATAAAACACCCCAGAGATGCACAGTGCATAATCAGGGCCAAGTATCTGAGTCAGAAGCCCATCAATCACAAGATGAAATTCCATCTTGAAAAGATGACTCTTGCTACGAGTGAAGAATGGAATGGAGCAGGCAGAATGGGTGACAAGGACATGAAGTAGGGACCACTGCAGCCATCCGGGGAAAGGATGATGGCTGCTTGAAGCGGGTGGTATAAATGGAAAGGGTCAGCTTCTAGAGAGAATGGGCAAGAGGCCAAGGGCTATGTCAGAGTCAGCGATGTACCCCAGGCATCTGACTGACCCAGATGATGGGTTTAGAGGTGGTACTCTCAGGAGAGATGGATTATGAGAGCCAAAATAGGTTAGGCCAAGAGAAGCCGTGCTTCGCACTAATGTTCATTTTTGAGGGAGAAAGCCCATTTAAACTGACCAGCATAAGAAGTGAGTGTGCTAGCTCATGTATTGGAACAGTAATGTCTTTTTTTTTTAACCAAGTTAAAGCAAGCTTTTTATTAAAATTTAAATACTGATCAAGATGGAATTTGGTCGGGACCACTCCTGGAAACTTGCCAACTAAGTGGCCTGGAGACATGTGTTAGCGGGTCTTATATGGACAAAACCCATGGTCCACTGTACTTTCCCATGAGGCTTTGTTGTTATTTTTAAGGACTACAACTCTTATATCTTAATAACTGGCAGTCCTTCTTTGGGGCCCTCTTCTCACTTCCTGTTTCCTT
The DNA here is from genome assembly GCF_949786415.1 of Peromyscus eremicus. Taxonomy (NCBI): domain Eukaryota; kingdom Metazoa; phylum Chordata; class Mammalia; order Rodentia; family Cricetidae; genus Peromyscus; species Peromyscus eremicus. The sequence continues at coordinate 47,474,376 of NC_081422.1, forward strand.
GAATCTGCTGGTGTCACTGTCCCCTGTGGAGACAGACTGAAGTTGCCCTGATTTAAAGTCTAACAATCAAAAAAGTAAATGAATATCTTCTCCACTGGCCTGTTAGAAGAATATGGGTCCCAAATGAGTCCCTATCCCCACCCCTGCACGAAGAGTTGTGACTGTAAAGGATATTCTTTCTGAGAGAATGGGCTCTATGATCGGCAGAAGGAAAAATGCATGTTGGAGAGGGGAAGAAGTATTTGCCACAAGATATACACCAACAATTCTGTACAATAAGCAATGGAGTGCAGAAGTTACTATTTAAACATAGCTTCCAAAGGATGTTTATTCCAAATACTACCATTGAACCCTCTTCTGTATGGCTTAATTTCAAAGATTAGTATTAGGAGAATCTATTGACAGTCACAAAGCCCTCTCTATGGGTGTATGTAGAAATACATGAAAAGAAGTATGCCAACCCCATCTTTCAGGTAAGTTAAGCCAAAACACAGATTAGGGGATTTATAAAGCCAGTTCTCCAGCTGAGGTCTTTGGATATTAAATTCCATACGTGATGTGATTGCAGACACAAATCTGAGCTAGGGATATAGTCTTCCTGTGGACATGGGGAAAGAAGAGGTGAGACATAGACTATTTAGTCCACTTTGGATAAAACTTAGTTTATCTGGATAATTCAAATAATTATTTGAAGAAAGTTCTTTTGTCTGTAAGGAAGAGAAAGTGTTCTCCAATTCTACCTCCACTTGAGATGATGTCTCATTACATGGAATATAGCATGATACTCTTGGAGACCTTCATTAAGAGAAGGCAGTGTCCTCAGGCACTACCGCACTTTGGGCAATGTCTCTCTCCACCCTGTGTCATCTTTGTTTTGACATCTGTGCCAACATAGTTAAATAGCTGTCCTCTTCCTATTCTCATCTCTCTCCCTCCTTTGCTCTCTCTCTCTCCTTCCCTTTCTCTTTCCCACTCTCTCTTTCCCTTCTTATCTTCCCCCTTCCTCTTTGCTCCCCCCACCACACTAGAGAACCACTAAGGTCTGACTGTGCTCCCCACCCCCACTCCACTGGCCTTGGACTGAGAAATGCACACCTCAGTCCTTGAACAAAGCCACCTCACTCCCAGACTGAGACATTTCTCCAGACAAATGTTCTTGGTGGACTCTCAGCCAGGTCTGGGATGTTCCTATATAGCCAAGGACTCAAGGTTGATTCAAGGGAACCAAATCTTCAAGTGTTTTCAGCTTGTCCAGGTTGGTAATAGAGTCTTTTAGGTTTGAAACTTCTCTTGTTTGATGTAAACAAATTAAAGGCGGGATTCTAAAGGAGGAGTGAGAGTGAGAGAGGCCACCCTCTCCATGTCTGAGCAGTTCTCTAAATCCTACCCTTTCTGGACTGGTGCTTGGGAAGGAGAGAAAGGGGGCACACATACTGCTCTCACCTCCTTCCCTACCTTTCCCTGTATCTGATGATACACCCTAGATTGAAGATGGGGAGTTTTAGCTACATCAATGCTTCTCAGATTTTAGTGTGCACCAGAGGGCTTGTTTACAAAGAGATATCTGAGCTCTACCCCTGGAGTATGAATAGGACAAAGCTGGAAGCTTGCATCTATCAGCTTGCCCAGTGGTACTGATATTGCTGGTCTGGAGAAATACAAAGTCACTCTTCCCCACCAATCTTGTGGCTAAACGCTACTGCAAACAAACAGATTGATTTTCTTCTATACATTGAAACTTCTTTATGATATGAATTCTCTCTTGAACAAAGGTGATTTCTCTACCTATTTGGAAACTATAATAAGACTCCTACAAGCTTAGGCCATCATATGTTTGATAGGATCTAGATTAATTTCCTTCATCAAGCTTAAATGCCCAATACTCTATACTACATTTGATTTTGTGAAAGAGACTAAATATTGCTCAGTATCATTTCTTTTCATTTCTTTAGTAACATTCCTGCAGGCAGCTGAATATCTTTAGCTGAGCTAGGAGAACATCATCAACTCTGAATGAAGAAAAACATTGCATGAAAATATTTTTCAAAAGCATGTCCCTTTCCATGTAAGTTTTTCTTACAAACAAACAAATGAATAAATAAATAAATATTCTTGTTTCAGTTATAGCTACATTTCCCCAGTGTCTCCTGCTTTATACAGAAGCTCAATGCTTAATTGCAGGTTCAGTTGTTTATTTGGGGCAATATTTTCTAGAAAGCTGTCCCTCATAGTCACTGTATTCAGTTCTCTTCATTCCTGAGTCCCTTTCTTCCTCCTTGATTGAATGTAATTGGCCTCCATAATCTCATAGGGAGTGGCACTATTAGGAGGTGTGGCTTTGTTGGAGTAGGTATGGCCTTGTTGGAGGAAGTGTGTCACTGTTGGGGTGGGCTTTGAGGTTTCCTATGCACAGGATACCACCCAGTGTCTCAGTCAACTTCCTGTTGCCTCTTACTCCTCCACCACCATGTCTGCCTGCATGCCGCCATGTTCCCTGCCATGATGATAATGGACTGAATCTATGAAACTATAAGTGATTGCCCTCAATTAAATGTTTCCCTTATAAGTGTTATCATGGTCATAGTGACCCTTCATGGCAATAGAAACCCTAACTAAGACATTCTTGTTTTAAAATGTTTTACAAAACAAAACAAACAACAACAAAAACTATTTTGGAAGGTACCTGTGTCACCAACACAACACCACAGACATTCCTTTTAAAAGTGTCAACCCTTCTCAGCTATCCTGAAGGAAGCCAAAGGAAGGGTCAAGGTTCAAGATCAAATTCATGAGAAAGAAAAGTGATGCTATCCAGAATTAGGGGACATAAAGGGTAAGGGAGAGGCCTTGTTCAGGAGTGCAAGGAAAAAACAAACAAACAAGCAAAACAATGTTTGGGAACTAGGTAGGCTGGTTAGGATGTGTGTGGGGGAGATACTATCTCTGTGGTTAAGCATACCAAGGAGAAGGAACCAGGAAGGAACAGAATGGGCAGTCATGGTGGGTGGCCTGGGGGTTTCCTCCTCTGCTTCCAATATGCTCCTTTCCCCAACTATGACAAATTTTTTCCATCAGGTTAGCATTTTGTCTCTAGGTATGCCTGGAGGTCTGCATTCTTGGTAAGTAGGTTCTACTCTTTGAGAGGACAAAGGAGTAGAGAAGGGAGTTCATGAGTGCTCCTTGGAATGTGTAAGCCCAGATTTGGAGTCACCCAGAAGCCAAAAACCAGCCTGAGCCTACAAAACTGGAAAAAATTTAAGCAAAATCCCCAAAGGAACAGATAAGTGAGGTTTCCAAGCCACTGGTGAGCCTCAGAGCTGTTTAAAGCTGCCACAGCTCAGTGACAAGACCAGAGTCCTCACAATGGACACAGACTCCATTCATCTAAGGCTCTAGACCCTGGAAACAAATGTTTCTCTGCCTGCATAGCACATATAGCATCCCACATCCTTTGGAGGCACCAAAAAGTCCCCTCAAGAGGCAGGAACAGTGTGATTCCTAGCCACAATCTCTCTCATTCTGTTTCGAATGAATCCTCCCTAGGAAAATATTAACTCCCCAAAATTGCCAAGATGGACAAAGACAGACATGTTTTTCTTCAAAGGCTTAAATTTATGATACTAACAGCCAGAACTACACTTAGCCTTCAGGCAGAACAAGGACAAAACTATCCAGCCTCCAACCCCTTTCCTTGCTTCCCCAAAGCTTTCAAAGAGAAGGAAAAGGAGCAAATGCCAGCACACACATGAGTCCATCCCAACAGAGGACCTTCACCATCTCCTGCAGATGAGCACAGAGTCCTGCCATGCTCTACTGATGGCTACTCCCTGTCCATAGAAGATCACCTTTGTACTATTTAAAACACAGCAGCAAAATTGTCATCAGCAAAGACAAATGCATCAAGAGGTAGACATTTTCCATATGTACCTAGCATGAAGGAGCCAGGTGACCTCAGATCAGTCACCTCCTCAAGCTTCAGATTGCTCACATGGAAAGCCAGAGGCTCGGCTAGACTCCTATTGCTACCTGCCTGTCCTCCCAACACTGACATGATAAGAGATGAAGGGTCCTCTTCAGTGATTTCAGCCCCTTTCTCATGATGGGCTCTGCATAGCCCACCACGGCTCTTATTTGATGAAGACACAAGGCTTTGCAAAGGCGGGCCAGCATGGGAAGATCAGACACCTGCCTGTCACCCAGTCTCTTCCACAAAGACTATACTCAATGTCGTTTGCTAAACATCAGGAATCAGGCTATACGGGAAGAGGTGAACAAGCCTACTGTCTGTTAGTCAGGGAGGGTCTTCTGAGGCCACAGCACATTCCTCAGGCCCTTTTCTATGTTCATGGAGACTTCCCGAAAGGCAGGCAAGCAAAAGGCAGAGGCCGCTTCTCCCCTCACCTCAGATGATCCCGCATTGTGACAGCCCCTCCACTCTTCATGTTCAGACGAGAGTTAACAAGGCTTGGACCTCCTTCAATGGAGCTTCAATCTGGAGGCAGGGCTGTCTTCAGTTTGCACGGAGAAAATGGACAAAGGCTCAGGAGAAAGAAGCTGTGCTTTGGAGCTCTGAACCGGCAGGGCAAACAATGAAATGCTCTTGTAGGTGTCACAGGGCCTTCCTTTTAAATTTTTCATTCATTCTGGGAAGAATTGGAGCTGCTCCCAGGAGACTCTGCTCTTTTCATCTTCCTTCCCAAGCTCCGATTTTCCTGGAAGCTACTGAGGATGCTCACAGAATTGCCCCGTGCATCATTTTTTTCCCTGCTAGCATCATCCTGAATCACTGATCAAACTCTCCCATAAAGAATAGAGAAGATAGTGACCACATGTACTAACATACAGTGGTCACCTCCTATGTGTCAGGCGTGTGCTGGTCTGTCCTCATGGTATCCCCACACCAACCCTGTGAGGTTGATACTGCTCTCAACTTCACTTTATAGATGATGAAACTCCAAGCCAGAACAATTGATCTGTCTGATGTCGTACAGTCGGCACATGTAAAGCTCATCTTGGTCTATGCCTGTGTAGATCTAACAAAATACCAGAGATTGGGTGTGAGGGTTCATTTTGATTGTCAACCTGATTGGCTTGATACATGCCTAGAGCATGTGAGGTGTGCCTTTAGGTACATATGTGAGTTTCAGAGAGAATTAATTGAGCAGAGAAGACCTGCCCTGAGTGTGAGTGACACCATCCCATGGGCTGGGGTCCCAGGCTGAATACAAAGTGAAAAAAGAGAAAGCGAGCTGAGCACCAACATTCATCTCTCAACATACTTCCTGACTGAGGACACAAAGCAATCAGCAGCCTCCCACTTCTGCTTCCACAGCTCTGAGTCCCTCTCCTCACTAAGCCTATCCCATCAGGATGGACTCTCTCCTAGCTTCCTTTCAAGTGCTGTGATAAAATACCCTTTCAAAGGTAACTGGGTGGAAGGAGTCGGTATTTCAGCATCTAGTTCCGGGTCACAGTCCATCAATGAGGGAGGTCAAGTCAGGAACCCAAGGCAGGCTGGCTTGTTATTTATTCCACAGAACATCATCTCTGTCCAAGGAACTTACAGCCAAGGTAGCACAGCTGAAACCATGGATAACATTGCTCGCTGGCATCATCATACTGAGCTAGCTCTCTTACATATCCGAGGATGCCCTGCACAGGAAATGGTGCCACCCACAGTATCCTCCCACATCTGTTAGCAATCAAGACAATCTCCCACTGACATGCTCACAGGGCAGTCAGATCTGGAGAATCCCTCAATGGAGTCACCACTTGCACATGATTCTAGGCTTTGTGAATTTGACAGGTAAAGCTGATAAGGGGAGACTGTATCCTCAAGCTATGAGCCGGCACAAATTCTCTCTGAAGTTGCTTCTCGTCGGGTATTTGGTCACAACAAAAAACAAACAAACAAGAAAAGTAACTAGTATAGTGTATGGTTAAAAAAAATCCATGTCTTACAGTTCTAGAAGTCAGACAATCTAAGACTGAGGCAGGAGAAGGTTTAGTTTCCTTCTGAGGAACCCCCTGCTTCCAACATGGCACCTGGCTTGCTTAAGGAAAAAAAAAAAAACAACAGAAGACAGTCCCATCACTTAGTAAATTACAATTCCTGATGTTCTATGCTAGGAACTGGGACAAAGACCATACACATTACACACACACACACACACACACACACACACACACACACACACACACACACTTTTTGTCGTAATTTCCAGGAACCACAGAGAGGCACCCACATTCCAAACTCGCCTCCCTTCAAAGAATTGTGATCCTTCCAAGCCTCTGACACCCCAGCACCATATACAAAAGATACATCTGATGCCACCAGTTATCAGTGGGGCCTGACCATGCCAAAGGGCATTTGACATTGCCAGCCATAGACAAGACAGGCCACAGACTTTGGTACTGAAGAGATTAGAGAAAGAATTGGGTCAATATGAATCACACCAAGAGAAAATTCTCTAGGGTATTAGATCTGGAGAATATTACTATCCAGTATTATTAGAACACCTTTCTGGCCATGCTAGCCAGGGACATATCAGCGTTTCCATTAGAAATCTTATTTTCAAGGATTTATGACTTGCTGTAAAAATTCAATTGCAGTTGAAGAACAGCAGACTGGGTTGGCAGAGCAGAAAGCAGTTCAATTCAAGGAAAAGATTAAAAGTCAAGAAGAAACAAACAGGAGAAAAGGGAAACAGGTTGTTTGAAAAGAGGACAGCTGGACTTGCCCTCTTCTTATGCCCTTGTGCGAATTAAAGATGGCTTTATGTTTGAACCTGATTTTTCACAGGTTATTAACTCCCAGGTGGAAGGAAGCCCTGAGGGATATGAAAGGTAAATGATGCATTCACCAGTTGGAAAAGCAGCACGACCAGAACCTTGCTCCACCAGTCCCTGGAGAAATAATGCCCACCTCTCAGCTCTCAAGGGACACATACTGAATCTTTGCTGGTTTGGCAAAAGGCAGATGTGATGTTAGATTTTGTATGCGTCAATTCGACTGGGCTAAAGAATGGACGGACAGCTGGTAAAACATAATGTGTAGGCACGTCTGTGAGGGTTTTCTAGAAGAGAGTAGCATTTGAATCAGTAAGTTCAGTTAGGAGGGTCTACCCCTCACCACAGTGGGCAGGGCAACATCCATGCTGCTGAGGGCCCAGAAAACAAAAAAGGCAGGGGACGGGTGAGGTCATTCTCTCTCCTTGAGTTGGAGAACTCATCTTGTGCTCTTGGATGGCATAGCTCCAAGTTCCCTACCCTTCTCCACTCTCCAGCCTTCATCTTCAGATGAAGGTTATTCCAACAACACCTCTGTTCTGTCTTTCAGATCCAGGTAGAAATGCTCTTCTGGATTTCTAGGTTCTCCAGTTTTCAAACAACATATCATAGGACTTCTCAGGCTTTGCAGTGGTATAAGCCAGCCTTCACAACAACAACAATAACACACACACACACACACACACACACACACACACACACACACGTGTGCACACACACTCTTTGGGTTCTATTTCTCTGCCTTTCTCTAGATAACCCTGAGTAACTAGTAGGGTACCAAAGATACCCAGTAAGCTTATATTCTCTGATGAATAAAAGGTAAATTATGTTCCAATTAGTCATTCCCTAAAAATAAAGCAACTATCTATGTCTTTCTCTGTTACCCTGGAAAGTATATTTTGAGACATGCACCCAAGGTTTCTATACATCTGTCACTATTCATCCAGCTATGGCCTCAATATAAAGCAGCCCAACAGGGAATTGCCATTTCGCAAGTGCTGCCCTCTGGGTTCACATAACCCAGGGAAAGGATGCTTCTCTTAGTTCAGAAATACCATCTCCCAAATGTTGGAAGGACATGCTTGAAATACACAATTCACTAAAGCCTACCATACACTGTCTGGGGATGGGTATCTGTTTCCAGTTTTTAATAAGTCTTAAGGGCCTGCAGGGAAATAATAAAAGACAACCAGCAGACTTTCTCCTTGGAAGGGAGCCCAGGGATGGCATTCTAGATAGAAAGAGAAAGCAGAAAGTGTATGTGGAACCGAGATGGCATGCTATGTTATCTCATGGCAGCTGGGATCACTTGGTTGCTTGAGATTCCTTTAAGGAAGGAATGGTGGAAACTATACTATGCGTGTTGCTGCCATAGCAGTGAGATTCTGCATTTGGGAGGGTGATATCAAAGTTCATGGTTTGGTACTCCAGGACAAGGACTGAGTAAATAATGAAATGGAATTTTTTTTTGTCAGTGCTGTGCGTGCCAGATGCACTTTCTAGACATTATTTCTCACAAACCTTATAAAAGGCCCATGACCCAAGTATATATACCTATAGCCATTGAAACAAGGAGGACGTTAAAACCAACCAGCTCACCCATGGCTAAACCACAAAGCGGCCGAGGCAAGACTGACCACACCTTTGTTAGGATAAAATCCTACATCTTTCCACACCCATTCCCAGCATCACTCAGACACCTTGGTTAATGAAGAGAATGCAAATGACTAAGAACAGACCCAGAGTTTCAACCTTGATGGTACTTGAGGTAGGACTGGGAAGAAGTCCAGTGACTTTCCACACAAAGGAAGGTAGGGTTAACACTATATCTTCAGATCTAGACTAGCAAGGTACAGAAAATAAATTTCCAGGATTGTCTTTTAAAAGATTTTTTAATGAATTAAAAATAGAACTACCATATAATTCAGCTGTATCCTTGAGTGTATATCCAATGGACTCTAAGTCAAACCACACAGATACCTGCACATCCATGTTTATTGCTGCACTACCCACAATAGATGAAATATGGAACCAGCCTAGAGATCTAGTAACAAGTGAGTGAATAAAAAAAATATGCCACACATACACAACAGGATTTTATTTGGCTGTAAAAAAAAGAAGAAAACTATGACATTCTCAGGAAAATGGACAGAACTGGGAATCATTACATTAAGGGAAATAAGCCAAACTCAGAAAGACAAATACTGCATGTTTTCTCTCATATGCAGAATCTGGACTTAAATTCATATGCATGTGAATATATATAAACATGCATATATATGTATACATATACATAGAATATATAACATGGAAGTAGAAAGGGGCCATGAGAGGGGAGGAAGAGATCCACAGAGAGCAGAGAGAAGAGAACAAGTATGATGGATTGAAAGGTATGTTCCCCCATAGTCTTGGGCACCTGAATACTTGGTCCCTAGCTGGTGGTGGTGTTTGGGGAGGTTTAGGAAGTATGGTCATGTTAAAGGAAGTGTGGCACTGGGGGAGGGCTTTGAGAGTTTAAAGACTCACATCATTTCTATTTCAGGCTCTGCTTCATGCTTGTGGTTCAAGATGAGAACACTCAGCTTCCTGCTCCTGCCTCCAGGCCTTTGATCCATCAGCAGAGACCTTAACCTTCTATAACTATAAGCCCAAATGAACTCTTTCTTTAATATCCTTGGTCATGGTATTTTATCACAGCAATAGAAAAGTAACAAATACAATAAGATAATGCAATAAAATGAAGATGGATTGGGAACTATTTGGGGAGGAAACTACCAAGAGATGGAGAGAGGTTGGGAGAGGGCTGTGAGGGGGCAAATAAGAACAGAATATGAAAATGTCATAATTAAACCATAATTGGCATTTTTGGTATCCTAACCAAAAACTATTTTTAAAGCGTTTCCTCATCTTTTCTGATTTTAGATATAAACGGTCTTATTGTGAGCTGCAGGGTAAGACTCCCTTCTCTGAGCGGCACTGTGGATAATTACTGTCTTAACCCCCATCTCCCTTGCTCTGCGCTGCAGTGTGATGCTGTATGGCAACCTAGGAACACTACCTTTCTGTCCTGTCAGCCCAAGTTCTATATTTCTGTTAACAGGAGGTCACAGAGAGAGTCTGGAAGGCTGAGGGAAGGGCCTCTGCCTCCTTCCTGTTTGTTCCCTAGCCTTTCGGCCGTTGTTTTCAAGTTCAAATGTCCCCACACTCCCAGACCCCAGATTTCTCGTACCCCTCTGGGATATCAGCACCAGACAGCTGTCTGGGAGACTCTTCTTCAGTTTGGAGTCTAATAAAGCCAGCAACCTACCCAGCTGCAGAGACACAAGCTGAGCATCCCTTATCGGAAATGATTCAGCCCAGAAGTGTTTTGAATTTCAGATTTTTTCCAGTTGTGGAATATTTGCACACACATGAGAAACCTTGGAGAACTGGACCCAAGTTTAAACACAAACTTCATTTGTGTTTACCTGTCCTTGTATGTATAGCCTGAAGGTCATTTCATACAACATTTTTAGTGAGCCAGTATTCTGACCCATTTACCACGTGAGTCTGAATGTGGAATTTTCCACTGGTGACATCATATTGGTGCTCAGAAAGTTCCAGAGTTGAAACCGGGCATGGTGGTGCATGCCTGTCATCCCAACACTTGGAATACAGAGGCCAGAGGAGACTAAAAGTTCCTAAGTTTGAGACAAGCCTGCACTAAATAATGACAACTCCCTCCCCAGCCCCCCAAAAGAGTTAGATTTCAGATTTTCCAATTAGGGACGTTCAAGCTGCAGTGGCTTACTCCAAAACTACTATTGCAATGAGTCAACAGTCTCCCCTTTGCCTTTCAAAATCCAAATACTGTTGAACAAATTCCTTTCATTAAATTCTCCCTTGGAATAACTGGCCCAGCTCATCTTCCCAAAGGGTTCCCCAGTAACACAAAACTCTCTAAAAAAAAGCTTCTCTGATGCCCTTTTGTAGTTGAATTTTCCATGCTGCATGAATGTTCTTCTCTATTCTACATAATACTACAAATTAACCTATTCTGTCCCTAATAGTTGTTTACTGCATGACTCCGAGCACAGCAACTTAACCTTTGTAAGGCTCAACTTCTTCATTTTTGCACTGGGCTCTAAGTATCTTCCCAGTGATTTATCTGTGTGAACAAACGAAATGACCAACAAATAGGCATTAAGCGCAGTCACTGGGGCACAGAGGTGCAGTGGTAAGCATATTTTGTCTGCTTGGCATCCCTGGACTTAAGGAATTACTGCCTCAATTCCATAGCAATCCTAATGAACTGTCTTTATTCTTTGAAAAGTTAATCCTTCAACTCCAGGAGGACACACGGCTTTAACATGGCTACTCAGAGTCATCCATCACCTTGGCCACAAAGATTAGTCCAGGGATGGGCCCAAGTTTCAGTCCAGTCCAAATGACCAGTCACCATGACTGTCCTTAGTATTCCTAAGGTAAGTTTATGCCATTTCTTTTTCTGATCCATAAACCATAAAATCATACAAGTCCATCACTCCAGGAATCATCTTTGCTACCATGAAGGTGACTATCCAGTCCCAGGTTTCTCTGGGACTTTTCTGGTTTCAAATAAAAGTAAAAATGAGCCCTTCATCCTGAAATGCCCTTCAGTCCCACCCAACAGAGATATTTGCTCACTCTACCATTGTGAAAGCCTGCAAGAAACTAATTCCCACCAAAGACAGTAAATATTTCACCAAAGAGAGAGACAGAAGACCAACAGACACATGGACAAAGACGCAGGGAAATGCAAACCACAACCATTGGGAGACACCACTTCCCATCAACTATAAAGGTGATAACCAAAATGAACAGGCAGATGAAGAGTCCTGGTAAGAATGTAGAGAAACCTGGACCCACGCACACTACTGGGAGTGTGAAACAACAACTCCCATTCTGAAAACCAATTTGGTGATTCCAAAAAGTGGTGGAAATTGCTCATTGCAATTATATAGTCACTAAATAGTTCACTTTAAATGGTTATTTTGTTATATTAATGCATCTTAATAAGTTACAGAAATGACAGAAAGGAAGAAAGAACAAAACAGAAAGCAGAAGCAGCCATGGGAAGATGATTATCACGTGAGCGCCTGGGTCAAACCTCCCTTGAAGCTGATAACTTATACTTAGTGAGTGGTTAAACAAACTTTGAGGAAATATTGGGCTTCCTTCAGCCATTCACCTCAAGATGGACACTTCTGGTTCTTTCAACCTTCTGAGTCATTGCTGTAAAAATCTTTCCTGACCAGTAGCTGAAGGAGAATACAACATATCTTACTAAATTCCTGCAGAAGTGTTAAAAATAGAATTCTCCATTCTTATCAATGACTGAAGGATCTCTCTCCGTAGTGAGGGAATGCAGAGTAAAGTCTGGATATAAATCCTGTCAGCTTTGGATGTTCCTGCCTCTCCTTCATCATTCCCTCAGTACTTCCTGGGGGTAATTAGAAAAGAGCTAGCCATATCTTAGTGTTGCAGGCCAGGCTCTAGGTATTGGTTGTCCTGGTTTGCATTCTGTTGCTGTGATAAGCACCATGACCAAACTTGGGCAGGAAGGGGTTTATTTCATCTTACACCTCCAGGTAACAGTCCATTACTGAGCGAAGCCAGAACAGGAACTCAAGGCAGGAAGCTGGAGGCAGGAGCCGATGCAGAGGCCATAGAGGAATGCTGCCTACTGGTTTGTTCCTTATGGTTTTCTCAGCTTGCTTTCTTATGCACCACAGGACCACCTGCCCAAGGGTGGTATTGTTCCCAGTGAACTGGGCCCTCCCACATCACTTGTTAATCAAGAAAATGGTTGGCAGACTTGCTTACAAGAAATCTGATGGGATCAGTCCCTCACTTCAGGTTCCCTTTTCTCAGATGACTCTAGCTTAGGTAAGTTGACAAAAACTAGCCAGGACATTAGTATATCACCAAATGGCTCTAAATGGAATTAACTCCCAACATGAAAATTTAATGTGATTCTGTTGGGTGCCCACCCATTTGGATATCAGAATATTCCTATAGCTGATGACTGTAATCTATTAATTTTCTTTTTGTTTCCCTTTTGTGAGTGTATGTGTGTGTGTGATGCGTGTACATGGTACACCCACCCATGCACAGGCATGCAGAGTCCAGAATAGGATATCTGAAGTCTTCCTCTATTGATCTCTGCCTTATTACTTTGAGCAGGGTCTCTCACTGAGCCAGAAGCTCCCTGCATTGCTAGGCAGGCTGACTGGCAAGCTCTTGGAATCTGCCTGTCTCCACTCCCCAGTACTGAGGTCATGTGTACAGCCATGCCTGGCTTTTAACATGGGTGCTGGGGATTCAAAGCCAGATTGTTACGATTATGGAGCAAGCTTTCACGCACAGTGCCATCTCTCTAGCCCCTATTTGCTAATATTCTACAAAAGATTGGCCTTTATTAACTTCCATTACCCTCAGTGCCTAGCTTAACCACACAGAGATTGGCAGGAGCTTGGGTGCTGAGAGTTCATGAGATTGTCAGGTAACCAAGTTAGGTATATTCTGAAATGTCCCATGTTTTATGTCTCTATCCCAGCCTCTTGGTTTTGAGGGCATCGGAGTATACAAGAAAGGATTCTTCTGAAAATTGGTTCCATGCAGCCAAGGAGACTTCTTCCTCCTCTCATTCACGTGAATGTTCCCATGACGGAAAGAGAAATAGAGGCTCAGAGCACAGGTTGAAAACACAGAGGTCCTTGCAGACACCCCTGCTCTGCCTTGGCACGATAAATAGTTCCTATAACCAGAGCTTCACTTGTTGACTTTTTAAAGATTACATCTTAAAAAATGTCCTAAGTTTTAACCTCCAGTTGAAGTTTAAACATTGAACTGTTAATAAATAAAATGAATGTAGATATAGCCCTTCCCCACTTTCTGTGGGTCGACTGTTCTCAGTTGTTACAAAGCTGAACATGGCTTGCTTCCAGCTATTGCTCTGAACACTGGCTTTGACCCCCAACCCCCACTGTCTTTTTCTGTACACATCTTAGGACACACCAGAAGCTCCTAGGGCTAAAAAGATTCAATGGTTCAACAAGCATTTATGCATCACTCTGCACCAGATACTGCAGCAGGTGCTGGAGATACAAGGATAGATAAGATGAAGCGCTCGCCCTCGGGGAGCTCCAGCCAAGATACAAACAACCTCAGCTGTGAGTGTTATAATAGAGGTATCCACGGAGATCCAGGGAAAGCAAGCAGATGAAACTTGCATAGTTTGATGCCATTCTGAGATGTCCACAGACTACATGCCTAAATCCTCTACAGTTCTTATCATTTTTTTCACTGCCTCAACAACCTTATGAAGTATTGGTAACTGTGCCTTATGAATAATGATAAGGGGAAATATTTAACTTTTTGTTAATAGCAGCTGGTCAAAGGATCCATGGATTGGTGCTGCCCGCATTTCAGGCATGTCCTCCCACCTCAATTAATCCACTAGAAACTCCCTCACAGACATGCCCAGAACCTTATCTCCTAGGTGATTCCAGATCCTGTCAAGTTGAGAATATCAACCATCACATTTATCCCAGTAGAGGATCCGCCTCCCAGGCAAGGGTGCTCGCTGAGCACTAGGCTCTCCTTCAAGGAACAGAGAGAGAATTTATATAACAAAGACTTAGAAGTGGGAAATGGGGAGAAAATTGACTAAAGGAATGAAGGCAGCAGAGCCATGCATAGGAAAGTATTCTGAAAACAATGGGATCCCTGACCAAGGAGCAGGCTAATAGAGACCTTTCTAGCAAAACGCTCCATCTACATGAGACCCTATAGGTATCCCACAGACCTCATTGGAATTCCTTGTGGGAAGGAATTAGTGAATGAGCTGAATTTAGGCTCCAAGTTGACCACGTAGTGAAACAGTCTGCAAAGGGAAATGTCTGCTTCAGAACAGAAAGGGGTGGGCTGGAATGAAAGGACATACTAAAAGCAGAGGTCTTGTTCTCTTCTGAGCTATAAAAAAGTTGAGAGGTCCATGGGATGTCCCTGCTTCTTAGGAACACAGTCAGAGGGGTTATGATCTCTCCTTTTTTCTAAAAACTGAAAGATTTAGGCATTAAAAAACTGAGGTCATTAGAAATGCCACATGAGCAAAGGATTATTAGACAGAAGTATTTCTGGAAACTTGAAAACAGACAGAAGATTGATAACTCTATTGGACTCCATCCTGAGGAAGCAGAGATGCTGATGTGAGTCTCCACAGGGAAGCAGAAAAGCCAGGTGTGAGAAGCAAAGCACCAAAGGCTCTGTGAACCAAGACCCCGAGAAGAGACGGAAGCTGGAATTCAGAATGGAAACTTACAAGAACCTGATCAAGAAAATACCTTGAGTAGTGTATTTTATAAAATCTGTAGAGATGTTCTACTTAGCCAGAAGGGTTGTGAATTTGTGTCTAAAAAGAAGATTTTTTTTTTATTAACACATATTTGTTATATATACTAATAGGATTCAGTGTAATATTCCATACATACATACAGTTTGCATGATCATAACCAACCACCCTTCTTCCCCTTACACCCCTCTTGCTCCTGATACCCTTTCTAGTCCTTTGTACTACTCTATTTTTAAGACATCTTATGTTTTACCTATATATGAGGCAGTATTCGCAAGAGCTAAGACTTGCTATCAACCAAGATGCCCACTGACAGGTGAGTGGATAAATCCTTTAGTTATAAAGAATTCCTTCCTTATAAATTTCTCCATTGGGGGAGGGCAGTGAGTGGACACAGAAGACATACTGTTACACCAACAGAAAAAAAAGTCAGGCACAGAAAGACAAATACCAAATTTCCAGACAGGACCCCCAAAGCAAGCATTAACAATCGTGGCTAGCAGCATGGCTCAGCATGTATAAGGCTTGCACCTGACAAGCTGAGTATGAGCCCCAGAACCCACAGAGGAAGAGAACTGACTACCACAAGTTACCTTCTGACCTCCATGTAACATGGAACCTGCACATGAACTCATATGTGCACATATGCATGTGTGTGTGCACGAACACACACAACCTAAGCACACTTTAAAAAAGAATCCATATCCAGTTTTTTTTGTTTTTTTTTTTTTACAAAATGCAACTGAATCAAATTAAAATGCATCTGCACAGCTAAGAACAATCAACAGAACACAGAGACAACCTACAGAATGGGATATTTGCCAGCTCTTATCTAACAGCCAGTTAATATTCAGAAAAAATAAAGAATTCAAGAAATAAAAGTGTTAAGAGAGAGAGGGAGAAAGAGAGCAAGAACTGAGCAGGAAGTCTAACTCTGACCCCAGATCTTCCATTTCCCCATCAGTGGAACTCTTTGTATAACTATTAATTATGCTGAGAAATGGGCTTAAAGCAGCAGTCCTCAACCTGAGGATCGAACGACCGTTTCACAGGAATTTCCTAAGACCATCGGAAAACACAAGTGTTTACAAAATTACAGTTATGAAGTAGCAGAAATGCATCCAGGGGAAAAATTTCCCCATGTCAATGTAGGTGCCCTCCCAGGATCTTAAAAGTGTGAATCCTGCAGTCTCTTTCACCGAGACCGTTCTACTTTGGAAGGATGTTATTAATTTGCAACTCAAGATGGTCTCCCAGCCCTCATTGCAATTAAGAGCATCAACGGTGTCATTTCAGAACTGCTCATCGGTGTTCCTGAAACTTCAATATTGAGATGCTAGCTCATTTAACATGAAGAAAACAGAGTCTGCAGCAGCCATGCCATCAAGAAATTGAGTTATGGCTCTAGCTCACCAGAGAACCGAAACTCAAACGGTGGTTTTTTTTAAGCAGCAGCTGCCAGTCATGAAATACTTGAATTGCTTTGTGCTACACAATGGAGAGAGTCTCCAAGTAGATCTGAAGGGAGGGAGGGGAAGCAGGGATTAGAAGCAATGCACTCTGGAAATTCATCTCAGAGTATGAATAGCAGAAATCATTATGACTACATATACTCCAAACCAAGGCATTTGCCATTGAATCAAGTAATAATTATTCATTAATCTCTGCAAGGATTATGAAAATTTCTTTATGATCAGGCTCCCATGTATTTGCAGCCATGATTATAAGGGTAGATTTGTCATTCCAAATAAGCAGATAATCTTCCTGTGTAATGAGCCTCTCTTCTCATAGATCAAAATGCATTGTGGGAATCTCAAGTAAATGATGCTCCAGACACTATTTATTACTTCTAAGTTATTCAATGTGATTAAACACTAAAAAAAAGAAAAGAAACAATAAAGCACCTCTTCCATCTCATCCTTTTCTCTCCTTTTGATTTTTCTTCCACGTGAATTATTTGAAGCAATTCTGATAATGTTGATTAGAGAGCTCAGAGTTTTCGTTCCCCGCTCATCTTGCTTGCTATGGTTAGCAACAGTATTCATCTTCATGTAGCACAAAGACTTTGTATCATGGAGTAAAGAGTTTGAACCCTTAGTCTATCAATTACAACAGGAAAAATTGTCCAGTCTCACAGCCAAGGTGCCTCAACTGTCAGATGGATGTAGGATGACTTGAATGCCACAATGTTACTCTTCAACTGAGTATCACCCAGTCCAGGTGTTCACACAGGTGTTCACCTGGCAGATGACTAGATCACTAACAACAGAATGCACCTGCCCTAGCCCCACAAGAGTCACTTGGCTTGCTAGGACTCCTAACATGGCAAGAACATAGCCAGTGGCCTAGCAAAAGTTGTAAGAAGTCTTTAGTTGATAACTTATTCATTTGTTATTGTTAGTTGATAACTTATTCATTTGGGTTCTCTTATAGAACCCAAGTGTGTACACTCAGTTTTATATCATGAGCTAGTCAGTTTGTACACAAGTCTGAGTCCCCCAGTGGGAATACAGTTGAATTGTGTCTTATGCTACTGAATGCTTTAAAAATAATAATTAAAAAAAAACCTATGATCCTACCAGTAAACTCAACTCATACATATATTTATACATAGAGTGTTTCCTTTTATTTTAAATTTGTGACCTGGGCATTGCATTAGGGTTTATTAGTGCTTTATTACAGAATAAACAACAGTGGCCTAAATGAAATAGACATTTATTTCTTTCCCAGTAAAGACCTGGACTGATGATACACAATCCAGCAGTGTAAGTAAATTTCTTCCTATCTTCTTGCTCCTAGCTGGCCCCAAAATGCTGACCTAACCATATTGTTGAAATGAGTTTGCCAACAGAAAAAAAAATGGGGATGGGGCAGAAGTGAAATCCAGGGAGATTCTTTTTAAACACATGACAGTTAACTTGCAAACACTGATTTTCAGAGTCCATCAAACAATACTTTGTCAGTGATCATACCTAGCTGCAAGAGAAGCAGGGAAAGAGACTCTCCAGCTAGTGGTGGGTAGAGAGAAAAGAAGAATGTATGCCTTAACTGAACCTTAAGGGATCCATTATAAGGAGGAAAAAGGAAAAAGTGGGTCCCAGGGCAATAGTAATCCATGCTGTAGTCACCACATTCTTAATTAGAAGGTTTCACATCAAATTCCAGATTACTGACTTCTTTGTTACAAAGTTGTAACAAACCAAGGTTTAGATTCTAATGTAACAATTATATGGCTGTGAATAACAGCTGCCCCTTTAAAGAAGATGTGCAACTTCTATTTTGGTCATGGTTCTCATCAGACCCTTATCTCCTACCTACATTCTGTCTCCATTATTCATCCATATCCTTAGTCCAGTCTCTGTGGGCATGTGAGTTCTCACTTGGAGCATGCACCATAGTGCTGGCTACCACCTCCTGTGACTCAAGCGTATCAAACACTTTTCCCGCATCATCTCATGAAAGGTAGCTTTCTTTAATCTGTGATACATCTAAGTAAACCACAGCTCAGTAGGACTGAACAATTTAAATTTATCTAGACATTGACAGACACAACAAACATGAACTCTTGCTTTATCTGACTCAAATATCCATGCTAGGATGTGGGTGAATGAGCAGCCAGAGAGAAATTTAGCTTGTTTCAATTGAGTATTTTCTTTGGTGAAATAATCTTCTGATTTCTTGCCCAAGGCATCTTTAAGCCTGATTCTTCTGACAAAAGAACACTCAATGTAGCCATTTAAGTAATTAAAGGAATGAGTCCTGAGAGTCTAATGGACTAAAGTACACCAACTTAGAGTGGAAGTCTCCGGAGAAACTCCTACCCTCTGCAAGGTTCTAGGGGTTCCACTGAGCCTCCAAAAGCCCACCCTCAGCAGTGCCATTTACACCATTCCCACCACGTTCTCCCTGCTGCCTCCCTCCTCCAGGTTCCCATTGGCTAGTCTCATCCTTGACTTACTTAGCTTTGATCCAACTCCAGCCACTTCCGTGATATCACTCCTAACTAAGGTAAGTTCCCTCCCCATTGGCCATCCTCTTAGGGTCTTCCATTCTCATTACTGACTCTCAGCACTCTGTTTCTATGTATTCCTCCAATCTCTCTAAGTAGACAACAAGCCTGCAAGGCAGAACCAACAGAGAAAAACCCCAATAAATTAGGTTACAGGCTTTTTTCAAAAACTCAAATGAAACACTTCATGTTTCTATCCTAGAAGCTTGTCATTTCTCATTTTCCTCTGACAACTTCACAATCACTGTGGAATGCGGAAGAGTATAAAAGAAGTAGAGAACATGTTGCCTGAGAATTCAGAGATCAAGTCTGTAGTTTTGGCTCTCTTTTCATTCATTATTTTATAAATTCTACTAGGTATGTACTATGGGCCAGACTTTGAAATTGGCACCAGAAACTCAAGGATGAACAAGATGAGGTTATAGCCTCCATAAGGTCTCCTTCTGGTTGGATAAGGAAGACAAGAAAATAATTACAAAGTCAAAGAGGCTCGATCAGAAGTTGAAGCACCAGCAAGGAGTGTCAAAACCAAGCCATGTGAAAGAGACACCACTCCCCTGTGCCCAAGTGTTCTCACGAGGCAAGACAGGAATAATTGTTCTACCCTTGCCTGGCTTTTGCAATCAAATGAAGTTCTGGATCCGTAAGATATCATTATGGAAATTTTCTGTTTTGTTCTCCCACTAGTCTTGACAACCTTCATTAATCTTCATAGTTCCTACTCAAGTTTAAAAAAAAAGTAAGTGATTCACAGCTACATAACAATTAGTGATAAAGTTAATTAGAATCCAGGTTCCTTAACTTTTCTTTTTCAGACACTGCTCACTTCTTAAGATGAAAGATCACTGGTGAGAAGTAAGTGGAAACAGGTACCCTCATCAGCAAGGGGCTGGGAAAAGTCACTAACAGAGGGTACACATTTCTTCCTCCATAACAAGCTGGAGACAGACACTTCCAGTCTGGAGGGAGGAAGACTGGTTGACAATGGCTACTATTGTGTGTGACTTTTCACAGGGCTGTGAGTACCTCAGAAGACAATGACAAGAGAGCCTGGAGATGCAGGAAAAATCGTGATGCAGGGGGATGGTGGCCTGCATGTTCCTTCTGAGAAGTGCTCCAGGTTTTCCTCACAACAGTCCTGCAATGCATGCTCACAGTCATCTGCATCTGAGAGAAGAGAAAGCAAGTCATCTTTGGTGGGAAACTCTGCAGATTAGCAATGTCATCCTGTGACTCACCTGCCCCACCCGGAAGAGTGACTGCAGGGGAGGGGGAGAGAATTATTCAAAACGATGCTCCACTAACATGCTCCTGAAAATGCTGAGTAAGAAGAAAGCCACTATTGAACACTACAGCAAATGTAGTCACAGCTTCCTCTCCCGTGCACCCGGCGCCCCAGAATCAAACCAGCAAGCACCATAACCGGCACTGTATTAAACACAGCAGAGCAGAGGCCTGTCTCCTGCCAGTCATGACTAGCTCCCAGGAAGGAGGAAAAACATGGGGTTCTTGGGTACCAATTATGTATTGTTAAAAACTAACAATGGCATTCACTCAAAACCTAAAAGGACCTGAGTCAGTTCTGACGATTATAACAAGCACTGCCTAGCTAAAGACTTGACGAATTTTCTAATCTCATCTAATCTATCATTATCTAATCTATCCAATCTCATCCATATATCATTGAGATCAAAACTGGAGACTGCTCATTGTTCTGTGACTCATTCAAAAAGTGTTTGGTGCAAATTTTATTTTACTTACTTTTCTTCAATAAACCAAGAGTCTTGGAGCTTGATTGTCACAGAGAGAAGTTAGATAGGGAAGTGAAATTGTGAAGAATGGAGGAGTCAGAAAGGATCTAGTGCTGTCCTCACCTTCTCTTTAAGTAAGAAAACTTAAGAGCTTCAGTAAAGCCATCATGCTGATGATCTGGCCTGTCCTTTGTGTAATAAAAAGAAAAAAAACAGGAAGCATTACCCCTATGGACCTATTAGAACTTTAATTACTATCTATATAGGCAGTAGATGATGCCTACAACACCTTTTCCTATTGAATATACACATGTACCCATCATCCCAAGAGATGCAAAGCTATCCATAGCAATACATTGAGTGGGGCCATAACCTCTTTATCTGCATTATACCCCAGAGAACCCAAGATGTCCAAACTCATACTTTCCTAAACATCAGCTCTCTCAATAAACATTCAAAGAACACCCACCTACTTCAGATGTGTTCAGAGGATATCTCCTCTATACTGAGGTTTCTAGGCTACCAAAACAGAATCACAGAACAAACTATGTGAAGCATGACTACTTCAGTAGAGGAAGGTACATCGAGCAGTAGGGAATAAAGAAAGTAAAGATAACAACTACTACATTATAAGACTTGGAGACAGGGAGAAAGTGAAGGACAGCTTCTCTACTTCATCAGGGATGACTTCCCCATTTAATATGAGTAATTCTTGAGCTGCGTTGCAAAGAATAGGTGAGAGTTGATTATATTGTTGGTTTTCTTGCTCCTCTATATGACCTAGCACCAAGTTATACTCATTCTGCTGAGACATTTTCTGAAGGAAGAAAGGAAGGAGGGATTCATTCTACAGGCATGAAAGAGTCTAGCAGACATCCACTGACTTGCAGGCCTCTGCTCTCTAGAATCAACAGGATCCTGGCCCCTGGACAAGGTTGAATGGTTCAGGAATGGACTGTTGACACATCGACCAGAGTGTCAATTCTTTGGAACCTGGGGTTAGAACCCAGAAAGAGAGCCTTGGCCTTTCTGGATAAGTCTATAACTGAAAAACCTGTGGTGCTTGGAGTGTCTGTGTCTCCAAGCATGTGAACAGGAGGCAAAGGGAGATCATGAAGTGGGTACACAGAGAAAAGCAGAGATGAAGTAAGGAGTGAGGAGAGACCAGAAATGTAATCTAAATTCCTCCTGCCTCGCTGGTCCCATACTGATACTCAGTTATATTCCCACCTTTATGCTCCTTGAATTCCTCTGCTTTTCTTTCCAGTAGATTTTCTACATTTTATTTGAACTAGATTTACTTATTGTCTGATATTTTGAACCCAAATCACTTTCCCTAATGACAGTGGAGGCTGAGGTGGAAGGGATTCCAGACAGAAGCTTAACATAAATAGAAGCTCAGTGGTCTGAAAAAGCTACTTGAATGGGCAGACAGATGGTCTTCTATGACCTCAAAGGAATAAGATCTTTAGATGCCAGCAAATCCCAAGATAAAAAGGGATGATACATGACAGTAATACACCCATCTTCCTCTGAACATTTCTACATTTGGCATGTGCCTCGTCAGAAAGTCTGAGAGGCTGTTCAAGTTCCACCTAGCATAGAAGCATAGCAGAAAGCTTTCAGAGACATGCACAAAATAGACTTTGGGAACTAATTAAGTTTAAAAACTTGTAAAGAGTCAGGCTGGAGAGATGGCTCAGAGGTCAAGAGCACGAATTACTCTTGCAGAGGGCTCCACTTCCACACCCAGCATCCATGTCAGGTGGCTCACAACCACCTATCATTTCATCTCCGTGAAATCCAGTGCCCTCTTCTGGCCTCCATGAGTACCTGCACTCACATGCATATACCCACACACAGACCCACACATACACATAATTAAAATTTAAAAGAAAAACTCATCAAAAACATAAAATGGATATCATCACTAAAGACAGCGACTGATATACCCAATAGGACATTTTTTTTCTCACTTATAGTGAGATGCAATGATGACAGGCCCAGGAATACTTGATGTCTGCCCACACAGGAACTCTATATTCTGTGACCAGCAGATCACAGTCTCCATATGCATAGTGTTTAAAATTCATTTATTCAAGCATGTATTCCTCTACTAGACCAGCATTAATTTCCACCAGGCTTTCTTTTTACCTCTTCCATCATGTCAGATGTCACTAACCGTTCCTGATACATTTTTAGCCTACTGTGTCTACAATGAGACATATTTTCACTCTAATGTACAAGAAAGCCTATGTCCTAATATTTCCTACCTATCCATACTACGGAGCCACAGTATGGCCCACTTCTGGAATTACAGCATAGTATCACCCATTGAACAAACAGGCAGGGTAAATCTTATTAGCATTACAAAAGATGCTACAAAATGAGCCTGCTCTTTGCAAAGGATTGAGCTCCGGGTTCCTCTAACCTACTTGCTTCTGCAAAATATGATGTGATTTTTTTTTTCCCAAACACCATTTACAGACACTCTCCTAGGAATATAATTATTGTTATGTGATGGGTTTAACCTGTGTTGGACTTAATATCTTTGACAAAATATTTCTGAATCACAGCTCTGGGAAGTTCTTCAAGGAAGCTATTAGTAGCAGCTGCCCTTTTTGGTGCTTAACCCAGGGAATGTGTATCAATGACATCCTCTCTTGGTTGTCGCTGCTTGATGTTAGCTGCATGCATGTGACCACAGGTATGAATGCTGAGCACACACGAGTCTTTGTCCTTCCAGTCAGCTTCCAAATAATGACATGGAGACTTATTACTAATTATGAGAGGTTGGCCTTATCTTAGGCTTGTCTCACTCGCTCTTATAACTTAAATTAACCTACTTACATTAATCTACGTTTTGCCTCGTGGCTTTTTACCTTTCATCCTCTCTCTCTGTCTCTCTCTGCCTGGAAGTCTCACCTCTACCTCCTGCCTAGCTATTGGCCATTCAGCCTTTTAGTATACCAATCACAGCAATATGTTTCACACAGTGTAAAAATATCCCACAACACACACTCAACAGCATGCCTGGCACATAAATAAATGATCTCCAACTCTCAGTCCAGGAAGTGGCTATTGATCTGGGTTGTGATCTTTCCCTACCTGACTTTCTAAGGATTTCTAAAATAGCTTACCTTAAGGAAAATAGAGGCTCAAGTATTTTTCCTTTGTGTTTTGACCAAAACAAACAAACAAAAAGACTAACATTTTACAAGGGATGAATTTTGATACATAAGAAATATCAGCATTTTCTGTGATTGCTAGGTGAGAGGAAAAACTAACCTGGGATCTTGAGAAATCCACAGTCCTTTTGCCACCAAGGCCATTTTTGCTCCATCAAGAATCAGACCACACATTACAGCTGCAGGACTTTGATCAGCCAAACATCAGAGCATTGGCTAACTGTGGAGCCACTGGGAAGAAGCTGTTTATAGATGGTTTCCCCTCTATACCTGTGTTTGTCCGTTTGGATACCCAACTGAAAAAAGTCCTGTATTCTGGTTCTAGCTCCTCCTAGCTCTATGACCTTGAGAACATCTGTTTCTCAGAACGATGCATCCTTACATAGGTCAGGTAACAATGGCTGACAATCTAGCAGACATCTCCAGTCCTTTTCTCCTTCAATTATTTTCTCTACCACAGAGGCTACAGGTGTTGCATTAACTCTTTCCTGACTTTCTTTGTGGTCAGGTTCCTGTGAGTCTGCAGAGGGGGATTCAAGAGAAGTTTATCCTTTAAAAGGGGGAAAGATGGGAGAGTATCACTCTCTCTCCATCCTGGACATATTATTTTAGACCTTTTGGGGGGAGTTTGATGCTTGGAAATTGCCACACAGAGATGTAGCAGGAAAGAGAGACCAGGAAGAAAGCGCTATTTTTATGGCAGTATCACTCATCCATGAGCTAACAAACTACAACCTCCTGGAGATTTCATAAGGAAATGGCATATATCCTTATGATGCAAAGTGTGGTAGACGAAGTCCTCTTATTTCCAACCAATGCATCACAACAAGTCTCCTATAAAATATGACTCTCAGACTATAGTCTATCTTTAGAGTTGTGTACAGGATAGAATTTGTGAGAGAGCTTTTTTATCCATGCTTAGCAGCCTCAATATCTTTCCTCTTGGCTAGTTTTCTTATGAAGAAGTGGAAAGGTCACCCAGTTGTTCATGGTGTTCTTCAGATTGATAAATTTTGAAATATTGTGTTCCTTTTCCCATAGGAAGGTGGAGCTTCCCTCCGCAATGGCAGAGAGACTTGGACAGGGCAGAGACCATCCGTTTGCATCAAGGACCCATGTGCCCAGGCGAGTGATAAATCAAATTGATGAAACAAAGGAACCAAGGTAAGAGTTAGCCCAGGGCAAAGTGGGTAAATTGCAACTGGATGAGATCTGAGAAGCCCTGTCAGAAAGGTTCCCAGTTGTTTTCCAACTCATCTATCCCCAGGAACTTCCACTGGACTCCAAGCATTTCTGCGGCCAGAATTTTCTTGATGTGCACTGAGAGAAGTATCACAGAAGCTTGAGAACTTTAAAGCCCTGAGGAGATGATGGCAGGACAGATGGTTCTGGAAATTATTGAAGATAGTAAAAGACAGAACATGGGCTTTATAGCTATCAGGCTGTGCTTGAATGTGTGTCCTGACACTCACCACCCTAGTGTCTTAAAAGAGCCACTGGGGTGTCCTACAAATTATTTATACAATGCCCTGACCTGAGTTGCTTTTCTTCATGTCTAGTAGAGAAAACCAATAAGATCCTATAGCAATGTCTTCATAAACTGGAGAGTTCTGTAAGCAGAGAAGCTATAAAGCTTAATGATGAGGATCGGGTGATGGCCAAAGGGCACAAGAACCTGGGAGAACACTAGATGGCAAACAGCCCCTCTTAATATGTCACAACCAGGTGGGTCTCTCCTGGTTCAGTCTCTCTGTGTCTAGCTATGGAGTCCATGCTGGAGTTAGACTCAACCCATGGCTTCAGACCTAGCAACCAGTTACCTGAAGGTTACCTTAACATCACTGCCGTAAGAAACACCCACAGCTGGGGGCTCCTTTCTCCCCATCTGGTCTGGGATTTTCCCAAGGCATCAAAGCTCCTCTGCAAATGCTGTCTTCTTTCATCCATCCTCTAGCTCCATAGGGGAGCCTGTGAAGCCAAGGTGGAATGGAGAAAGAAGTCAGGGTGCACATCTGCAAACCTCCAGGCTTTGTTGAGGCTCCAGTTAGCTATAAACCAGTTGTCTCGGTACATTTCCTGCTGCTGTAACAAAGCACAGGGGACTGGGTAATCGATGAAGAACAGAGACTCATTTGATCACGGAGTCTAAGAGTCCAGTCTCAAGGGGCTGCATCTAACAAGGGCCTTTATGCTGCATCTGCTCCCAATAACAAACCCACTTCCACAGGCTGTGGATGTAGCTCAGTTAGTAGAGTGCTTCAGAGCAGGCACAAAGCCCTGGGCTCTATCCTGTCACTGCATAAACACAGTGTGGTAGTGCATGCCTGTAACCCTCCACTCGGGAGGTAGAGGCAGGAGGATCAGACATCCCAGTCATCCTCAGCTAGGTAATGAATTTGAGGCTAGCCTGTGCTCAAGAGACCTTGTCTCATAAATAAATCATTCTGTAATGACATGAATCCAGTCGTGAGAACAAAGCACTGAAGATCCAGTCTCCTCTTACGGGACCCCACAGCCCAGTGCTGTTACACAGGGTCCCCGTGTCTAACACATGGAGTTCAGGAGATATACTCAGTCCACAGCACCAGCTGCGTGGCACTAAGCTGGGCCCCTGTCTTCCTGTAGTTTCCATGTCTACCATGTGGTCTACTTATGCCTGCTCCACTTGCCTTCCAGGAGCATCATGGAGCTCACATGAGATGTCAGAAGGAAAAGTAAGATGAATTCTAGAGAGCAGTGTGCAAATGTCAGCTTTCTCCAGGGCACCATCCAGGTGCTGTGAAGATGGTTGATTCTGAAGCCAGACATACCTAGGCTATGCCCAGCTCTGTTATCTCCTGCTACATGATTCTTAAAGAATTCTTTGTCCTCTTCAAGCCTGGAGTCCTAAAAAGGGGGGGGGGTATCCCCAACACTTAGTACACAGATTATCTTAGTGACTAAATAAGAAAAAATCCCGGCTCCTCATTAAGCAAACACTACTACACTACTGTAAATGTTGCTTGTAATCCTGCCTGGGTTATTTCTGCTTGTTTTGTTTTTCTTCACTTTTAAGTCAGAGTCAGATAACAAGAGTGACATACAGAAGCATGCTCAGCATGTGCTGCCTCCCAGCTATATCTAAGCATTCTCTCTAAAACATCAATTGGCCTCTTCAGGCTCTATTGAGATTTACAGCTGAGATATGAGGAGGCAGCCAAAGCCTTAAAGTTCCCTATGCCAGCATCCAGAAAGCCCCTCCTGACCCTCCACCGGCAGCTCAGGTCCCTGAGGTTACTCAGCAAACACCTGTGCTCTGCTGTAGAACACAGCCTACCGGAGCCCTGCATTATTCCCACTAGGTTCAGAGAAATCCACCAAGGTACCAAGGCAGCCTAGCACAGGTGCCTGGAGAAGGCTTGCAAAGGGAGGTTGCTGCCTCCCTCCTGAGAACGTCTCGGCTTCACACAAAGCCAGACTGTCAATCTTACCAAACCTGGAGCCCTACAGGGCTCTCCTTACCAGAGCGGCAGAAACTGACCTTCCTTCTGCCCATTGCTACTCCAACACGATGGGTTTTGACGAAAGGCTCAGTAAATAAATGCACATGTTTACAGTAAAATAACACCTCTAGACAGCTGATGAATCATGTTTTATGTTTCCTTATTGTGACCAGCTTTTCCAGTTACCCAGTCATCTATTGGCCTGATCGTACACAGTCAGATGGTTTTTAGAATATGGTGCTTGATCCCACCAGGTGCTGTTGGCACCCTCATATTATACCATTATCTTCTCCAAATTCCTGCAGCCAGATCCAGAGGGCTCTTAACACTGGACGAAGGCCTCCAAGGCTTTGTGTCACAGACAACAGGCTGTGTTGATGATGCCCTCAAGGAGACGTTCCCTAAGTGATCAGCAGAGTGATGATTTGAAAAGACACAGGTTTGGAGGCGTCTTCCAAAGCCTACACGCCTGGACCCCTGCCACTAGCTCATTTAAATGTGATTGTTTTTCCTTTAAAAAAGTCCATTTGAGTTAGAAGTAACTGTAACAACCTTACTTTGGAGCTATATGCATACATATTGGACACAATACAGTGGATATGTTTATACAGAAGTTATATTGAAATATTTATTCAGGTATTGTCTTTCATTTAATCTAAGCCACACAATGTAACATATGAATTTAGTCTTCTTGTCTTCTTTCTAAAAAGAAAAAAAAAAGCCCCTGTTTCTTGCTGAACACACTTTGGTTTCCCCATGTCTTTCCAGTATTTATGTAACAGATACTCAGAAATACTCACTAGGTGCCCGTAGTGTGCCAAGCACAGCACCACATGGCAAACAACAATACAAACACAATCCCATTTCTCAAAATTTCTCACAAAAGCATTTTTTTCAAATCTAATAAAAAAGGGGGCTTGAGAGATGGCTCAGCAGTTAAGAACACCGGTGCTCTTGCAAATGACTCGGTCGGCTTCCCAGCACCTTCATGGAGACTAACAACTGTCTGTAAGTCCATTTTCAGGGGATCCGGTGTCCTCTTCTGGCCTCCACGGGTACTGCATGAATGTGGTATTAGACATACATGCAGACAAGACACTCAAACATAGAAAATAAAACAAATTTAATAAAATAAAATACACAGAACCACATTTAAAAACCAATAAAAAGGTGTAACACATCCACAGGCAAAGGGTGGAGTGAGACAGGCACATAGCATATAAATGTAGAAAGTCTTCACGCAGGTTCTCACTAGGGAAGCTTGCATCCAACCTGGAGCCTGTGGGCTGCACGAAGCTGAGGGTGGCTGTGAATCAGCCCAACACAAAACTATAAACTTAAAACCCTGTAAGATTGATTGATTGATTGATTGATGTAACTTAATTGTTCATTCATAAGCATGAACTTGGTAGTACATGACTTGATATCACCATGTCAAAGGTTGGGGACACCAGCCATGTCAGCATACCCTAGTCCCACCCAGTGAACAGACTCCTCGTTCTTTCTTTTCTGCTTAATTTTCTGAGCAAAGTTTCCAGATTTTTGTTTCTGAGATTCGTGTGTATCCTAGCTAAACCCCTGAGCCTTTTTGCACTCACATCTACAATATTTTGACATGGTTCGCACCTGGGAATGGATCTTAAGGATTTGTTTAACCATAAATGTTTCAGGCTTACTTCTCTTCGGGGAGAAAGAACTCAGAACTCACGACGTATTTTACTTTTCAACTAGGAAATTAGTGGGCCAACTTGAAAGCAACAGTCACTGTTTCTTCCCCCGAGGTGTAGGCAGGTGTCAGCAAATACACATGCCTAAACTTGCTGGTTTAAAGGTATTCAGGAAAATCCCTTCTTGAAAAAAAGGTCTACTGAGAGACAGGATAAAGCATGAGCAAAGAGGTTAGATGTCAAGAGCTGAGTTCAATGTCAAGTTCTGACATTTGCTAGCTGGATTTTTTTTTTTTTTAGGACCAAGACATAATCCCCACCATTAATAAGCAAGCCTGTAACAGAGATGGCAGGTGGATACAGCATGTAAGGCAAGCATAATGAAAGATTCGGTCAGTCAGTTGTTATGGGGGGGGGGGGCTGAGAGGGGAGGGGGAAAAGAAAGGGCCATAGTATGAGCATGTGTGTCACCTCATTTTTTGTCCTTTGTATAGACAAACATTTATTACCATTGTAAGTTTTTAAATGTAATTGAAATGTAATTACATAATTTCCCCTCTCTCTCCTCTCTCTTATGCCTCCCGTGTCTGACCCCACTTCTAAATCCACGGCCTCCTCTTCTTTAACTACTGCTGGTCCATATCATATAAATGATTAAAAATCGAAATACAACCTGCTGAGTCCATGCAGGGTTGCCTGCATGCATCTGTTTCTAGAGCTGACCATTTGGTACTGGATAACCAATCAGAGGCCTATTTTACCTTTTCTCAGCACCTCTTAGCTGCCTGTAGCTCTCCAACTAGGAGTGGGGGCCCTGTGAGATTTCTATCTTTGGAAATTCTATCAACTGTTGTCGGAACTGTTCAGGTCTTGTTTAGACGGCAATGCTGTCGGGATTTCATGGTGTAGCTTCCCTGTCATAGACTTTTGTGATGAATCGTAATGCCTATGGAGATTGGGGGTGGGGCTTGGAGATTTTAATGGATGGTTGGAATTGTCTTCTTATAAAGAGAACGCAGGGTACTGGCTAGCCCTCCATCACATGAGAGCACATCAAGAAAGTGCTATCTATGAACCAGAAAGTAGATCTCCACCAGACACCAAAGCTGGTAGAATCTTGCTCTTGGACTTCCCAGAAGCCAGAACAAAAAAAAAAAAACTTCAGCTACCTACTTACTTCATTTTGCTTAACAGCTCAAATAAGACAAGAAGGCACAAGATGGAGGGTACTCCAGCTGAGTCGTGGGGAAAGGTTTAAAATTAGCCATGGGTAGGAGAAGAGAGAACAACTAAGGCAGGGTGGCCCTTGGCATTGTGCTGGTTCTCCAGACTGAAAGACTACAAGATGGATTCAGTTAATGGGGACTTAGTGTACAGGTATGAAGATGTCCAAGTAAACGAGAGACAGGGAATCATCGACAGCTTGATCATGAGATCTGTCCCACTTGGGACATTTAGGAACTCACATAACTCCTAGATTTTTACACTCAGTTATCCTGGGTTCCATAGAAAAGGATCTATCACCTCAATCTAGTGTCTCATCATGCGGGTCATCCCCCCTACA
This sequence comes from Peromyscus eremicus, assembly GCF_949786415.1. Classification (NCBI taxonomy): domain Eukaryota; kingdom Metazoa; phylum Chordata; class Mammalia; order Rodentia; family Cricetidae; genus Peromyscus; species Peromyscus eremicus. The sequence continues at coordinate 47,505,200 of NC_081422.1, forward strand.
CACACACACACACACACACACACACACACACACCCTACTCTATGTCATCAGCCCTGTTCCCTCCTTCCTTTAGTGTCTGTACCCCTCCTCGACTTCTTCCCATCCTGGAGTCTAGTTTTCAGTTCACTGCACTTGCACTCACCAAGAGAGGGAGTCTCAGTAGGACCCACCCAGCACAGAGCAGTCCTGCTGAGCAGGGTGTGGGTCCCTGGTGCCTGCACTCGTTCTTGGCTGTTGTCTACACAGACAGCAGCATCGAGGCCACACAGTGCAAAGCACACTAGCCTGAGTGCAAAGGCTTTGTTCGGCAGCATCTTGCCAGAGTGCCCCCAAGCAAAGGTTTTTCTCCCAAGGTAAAAAAGCAGCTCTGCTTGGAACTGCATGCTGCTCAGCTGGATGGAAAAATAAAGGTAGAACAGGATGTAACTGTAAGAAACTGACCTGGGCCCTGGAGGGTCTTCTGTTCAAATGTAACAGAAGTTAAGAGCAGCCCACAGATCCAGCACTTCATATCAACTTAAATCCAATACTGACATCCCCTGCAACGCCAGACAAGAAAATTCCAGCTCAGTTAATACAAGGGCTTTTCCTGTATTTGGGGATGCACAAAGGACCGGGGGTCTTTTTCGGGACCAGGTCATCCGCCCAGGGAGTTACTGAATCCCTCTGTGATTACTATTCTCTTCATGGCTTCTGTGCCAGATGAAGGGCACAAGAAGCTTTACCATCTGTGTTCTGCTCTAACCTCCTCCGGGGCACTGAGTGACAACCTCTGAAGCAGGAGGACAGCCCTGGGGGAAGATGCAGAAACTGAGGGCAAATCTCTGCCTCCTTCTTGCTGAAATCCATGATGACCCAGGGATCACAGGACCCAAAAAGGATCCCAGCCCCAGAGCCCACATTCACTGTCCTTTGCCACACAGGTCTTGTCTGCCCCATTAGAGGGCATGGTTGTGGAAAACCCTAGCCAGACGCAATGCATCACAAGGCGGTGCACATAGAAGGAGGTTGGGGTAATGTCTGGGTATTCAGAAGGAAATAGAGCAAGCAAGGCAGAAAGGCAGCATGCCAGGGCTGAGATGAGAGTCCACTGCTGACCGAAGGGACAGGGTGGGGTGGGGTTGCGAGGAGCGGCCTTTGGGGAGACATGAGAAACCAATGAGGCAGGAGTGTGCCTTTCAGGACTGGCTTGGCAGAAAGAATAGAGCAGTATTTCAGCTGAGGCTTTAGAACAGATGAAGAGCCAGATCCCAGGCTGGGACAGCAGCAGAAGCAAATTTGGATTCTGAATCTATTTCCCCTAGAGAATGAGAAAATTATACAAGGCCACAGAGAGAAGTCACAGATGAGATACTGTCACCATAGCTTCTCCTTTCCATGTGGGCAAGGCCACAATCGTAGGAAGTGGGTCCAAAACCCTGGGTCAGGCACCTCCCCACCTTGAATTGTTTCAGATCACCAGCCAAGCACTCAGAACATCTCAGAGCCTCGGTGCCCTCCTGTGGAGAGTGGGGATGATATAATGCCCACCTCACTGTGCTGCTGCTGTCAGAGTCCTCTACAGACTTTGTATAGTCTTCTATAGAATAACAAGACTGATGCAAACCATGTGATCCCACTTATACCACACTCTAAAACAAGAAAGTAAAAATCCAGTGGCTACTTCGGAAGAAGGATGAATGTGCAGAGCACATAGGAGTCTCAGGGCAGGGAAAACATTCCATATGTGATTGTCATGGTGGATATATGTCAATACTCATTTCTCCAAACGCCTAGAGTGTCTGATACCAAGAGGGAGCCTGTCTACTATGGACTCCAAGAAGTCACAATGGGGTTTGATTGTAACAAGGCACAGCTCTGGTGGGACATGTGGACAATCAGGGCGGCTATGTATGCATATACACAGGAACAGATATTGGATGAGAAACTGCTATCCCTTCAGCTGGATTTTGTTATGCACCTAAAGCTGCTGAAAATAAAGTTTATTAATAAAAATTGATTCAGATCAAAGTTGTTGGCAATAAACTCATAAGCATGCTAGCATAAGCCACTCTGTGCTTCCATTCATGTCTAACAGGGACCTAACTGTCTTTTATAGCCCCTTTCCAACATGGCACAAGCCTTAGGCTACAGACCACTTTCACTAGCTTCCCCTCATGGCTTCTCCAAGATACCATGGTTCCTTGGCTTAAGTGGAAGAAACAGGTGAACATCATCCCAGATACTCGGAATTCAGAACCTGTTTCTGCTGCAATGCTATGTTTGCTGACTGCTGGTACAGTCCATCTACACCGAGCAGGCCTGAGCCCATGTTCCCTCAGTGTTTCCAAGATCTTATGGGATATGCTATGCTTTGCTAGTGTGTCACCCTATCCTGCCTTCCAACCCTGCAAATGATGACTGCCACAGGGTCCACACACCCTCTAATTTTCTGTCTATGCTTACAAACATGCCCAGATGGAGAAGCTACCAGATCACTCATGAACTGACAGTTTTCTACTCTCAGATCTTTGGAACCATCATTCTGTTATAAGTCCTCCGCTGGGAAACATCATTATTGAACATCTATTATATGCTAACCAATTTTATACATTGTCTCAGAGAATTCTCATTCTGGCCTTTGACTGTGCTTTTTCCCATTTTACAAATAAGAAATTAAGGCTCAGAAGGCTGGTTGAGTTTCCCAAGCTTCAGACACAGTCAGACCCCACTGTCCATGCTGATGTTCTCTCTGTCCTCAAAGTGCTTCTGAATGAAGCATTGATTTCCGGCTCCACTTTCATCCTAACCATGTTCGGTGACCGTGACTTCTGGTGATGCTTTACTCTAGACCAGTCTTCCCCATTCTTCATCAACAAGGACTATGCAAGCCGTCCACTCATGAGTTTCCTCTGGGTTCCACTGCAGCCCTTCCTCTAGGACATCATCTTCACAGTTTCCGACAACCCTGGTGACAGACCCTGAAATTCCTTAGCCTCTGAGTTTCTCTACAAAGCTTGTGATCCCTCAGAGAATCAACCAGGGGAATCTGCAGGGACCTGGGGGCTCTACAGAATATTCCTTATTCTAAATAGCCCAAAGCACCACATATGCCCATCAGTTCCGAGTGTCCCATTCCTGACTCTCTACTCTACCTCTCCCAGCTCTGAGATCCCAATTCTGGCTCCCACCTCCTTGCCCATGTTATGTGTCCAATCCAGAACATTCCCAGGATCTATTTGCCCATACCCAATTCATTCACTGATCATTCTAGAAGCAAATGCGGCCCTGCTACAGCTAAGTAACACTCTCTTCCAAAATCTTTCCCAGAAGTCATTGCATTCTGAAAACTAGGAGTAGAGTAATAAAATGGCTGTGAGAATTTTTCAGTATAAAAGTCAATGGCAAGCTATAAATCCCAGGAGGTTCCTCTCTTCTGCTATAACCTTGTACTGAGCTCCCAGCTTACTCTTTGTGGGTGGCACTGCCCATAGCAGGCACCCCTCTGTCTCCTTAGCCTTAATTCCAAATGAGCCACCTCACTTTTAATAGGTGGTTTTAATTTTTAGTGGGAAGATTATAATGATGTAATGTGAATATCTTCGGCTTTCCTAGCTCTACTAGGAAAAGTAGAGTACTAAAGTATCTCTGAGGATTCCTTCCCTCCCTATGTGAGCAGTCTGCTTGTTTGCCAACACAGTACTTCCCCTTGTTCTTCGTCCCCTTCACTCACTTCCAATGTGCCTCATTTTCTCTGTAGTCTCATCTCTCACAAATCTCCTGTCTTTCCATCGATTCTTCTCACTGCCGGCTCCCTGCACTGTGTCTATAAACCACACCATCTCTCTGTGCCAAATCAGTGTTCTGGTAAAGGTTCCCCGTGTTTTCGCCACTCATTTCTGAACACTATGAAATAGACACTGTATTCAGTGCTGAGACAAAGAGAAACAGGAAAACTCTTGTGCTCAAGGAACTCACATCCCATGAAGAGAAAACAGGTAAGTGAAATGTGGATAATTGCTAGGTGAGGGGTGAATACAGTGTTGTTAGCATAGCAATGGAAAGACATCTATTGTCCAGTGGGAGTATGCACTCACCATATAAAGACAGGAAAACTGATTACTACACTGTTGGGATGGATTCCTTTGTCAGGAAGACTCCAAGGTTAGGGACAATGAGATGGCTCACTGGGTAATACTCACATTGCAAGCCTGATTCACCCAAGTTCAATCCTCAGATCCCACAGTGGAAGGGGAGAACTGACTCCTGAAAGCTGTCCTCTGACCTCCACTTGCACTTTGGCACATGCATATCTACTTATGCACACAGAAGACATTTTACACACACACACACACACACACACACACACACACACACACACACACACCAATAACTAATCAATTATCTTTTTTAATTTTAAGATTCCAAGTTATATTCTAAACCAGTTCCTCACCTCTTCAGTCCCAGACTACAGCTACTCTCTCCTGAACAGCATCCTGGTTTAAAACATCTTCCAGTCTGGCCCTTCATAACCCAAGGGTAAACATTACTCATAACAAGCACTCCATTCAACACCACCAAGACGCAGAAGTATTTCACGGGAACCGTGGAAGGAAACAAGCTGCTTGCAAAGTAAACAATTCACACCACTGCCATCATCGATACCATCTATTTAGTATTTACTCCTCTGCCTCTCATTACTCGTTATATGGCCATTTGCATATGACTCATCTTCTTTACTAAATTATATCTGGGGGAAGAAAATGCTGCAGATGCAGGAGGTCTGTAGCTTTCTCTATTGAGTCATACAACACCTCAACTCTTCAGTAGACTAGAATATAAAAAGCAAGAGAGAAAAAATACTTCTGGTTTAAACAAACAAACAGATCCTAATTTTATGTGTGCCATATGTAAGTATTTCTTAAATCCAAAGGAAAGTGGTCCAAAAACTATTAAAGAATGATCAAGGAATGTGAATGGTTATTTTGCAAGAGAAAGAAAAAGAAATATATATATATATATATATATTCATATATATATATTCATATATATATATTCATATATATATAAAATGACTTTAAAAACTTTGGGCTGAGATGATGTCTCAGCCGTTAGAGCACTTGCCATGCAAGTATGAGGACTGGAGCTGGGATCCCGTGAATTCACTTAAATGCCAGGGAAGGCAAGGTGCCCACCTGTAATCCCAGCCTTAGAAGGCAGAGAGACAAGGGATCCCCAGAACAAGCCGGCTAGTGAGACTAGCCTTAGAGGAGAGAGCTCTGGGTTTAATTGAGAGAGACTGCTTCCAAGAACAGCGGGGAAGAGTCACTGTAGAAGATTCTTGACACCAACCTCAAGCCTCTGCATACACATATGCACACATGCCTACATATGCCCGCATAACACATGTGCCTACACATGTGAATATGTATACACAGACTGCACATATGTATACTAAAAAAATTTAAATAACAAATATGTAGGTTTACTAGTAATCAGATAAAGATTAAACAGAATTTTTAACATATAACATATTCTTATATGAATTGAGCAAGAGTGAAATAAAATAACAATAGCTAACACATCTTGAGTGCTTGCTATGGGCCCAGTTTTCTTCTAGAGACTTCACTTGGTTCACTGGAACACTCAAGATAACCCTATGCAGTTGTTAGCACTTCTTATGTTTACACAAAGGGATAAGACTAAGGAACTTCCCCCAGAATCACAGGACTATCAGGTGCTGAAGACAGAATCTGAGCTCAGATACCTACACTACAAAACTGTATTCAGGACCATTTCTTTCTTTTGTCTCTTTAAGAAAACTAAACACTGATTGCATGCTGACTACGGCAAGAAGGGTGCTAAGTATTGTGCATAGATTATCTTATTTGACTTTATAATAGCTCTAGAAAGGAGCTTCTCTTCTTTAAACAATTTTATTTATTTTTAATATGTTTTAATTGAAAGGGAAGTACATTACTTCCCCACTTCCTTTCCTCCCTCCAAACCCCCCCATGCCTCCACTCTCGGGTTGATAGCCTCTTCTTCTTTTATTATTATGGTTAGTGCATACGTGTGTGGGGGGGGATGCACAAATATATATAAATACAACTTGCCGAGACTGTTTTTGTTGCTTTTTTATATGGTTTTAAGGCTGACCACTTTGCAGTGAACAACAAATAAGGACATTCATCCCTGGGAGAGGCTAATTCTTGCCCCTCCCATGTTAACATGTCCATTGATATTGCCATTGTTCCCGTCTTGTTTATGCAGACATTTCTAGGAGAGATTGTTTCACAGCAGACTTCCTGGTATTCTGGCTCTTACCATCTTCCTATCCCCTCTCCCATAATGTTCCCTGAGCCATAGATGAAAGAGCTGTGGTGCAGATACACACCTGTTGTGTCTGGGCTCCCCGGATCCCTGGGTCTCTGCATTGTGTGAAGCTGCGGTTTCTGTGCTGGTCTCTATTTGCTGGAAAAAGAGGCTTCTTTGATGAGTGGTGGTAGCTATGCTTTCTGTGGGTGTAAAGATCTTTGTTTAACAGACTAAGACATGAGACTAAGAGAAACTAAAAAACTTGGCAAAAATAACAACCTATAAATGCTAAAAATGGGTTTGTTTGAACAAAAACTTCTACCACATGTTGGCAAGCATTGGATAAACTATGTATTTTCATATGCTATTTGAAAATCAAATGGTATAACCATTCTGAGAGGTAATTTGATAAATTCCATTAATTGTTCAAATTTATCACAGATTAATATAGTTTTGAACATATTACTCCCTTTAGAAGTCACTATGTATAAAAGAATCTCCCACAAAGGCACTTAATTAATGTTATTTAGAGTTATGATATTTAGGAATAGAGATACGGCTTTGTAATGGTATGCCCTTACAAAGGAGTACAGTCAAGCCAGTTGACAGGATGTTATAGAGCATCTCTACAAGATGGAAAAATGCTAACCATACATTACAAAGGGAGAAAAGTCAGCAGACATAAAGTGCTCTTTGATTTCACTTTTATAAGGAAACATATAAGTAGAATTGACTGGATAGTTAAATAGCAGGTAGATACCTGGCTAGTTAGCTGGGAACACCCAGTTGTTTAGAAACTTAGAACTAGCTAGAGAGAGAGAAAGTGCCTTGATTCTCTTTTCTGTGTGGGCTGGCCCCTCTGTTCTCTACCCTGCAGCACAGGATGTCCCCACAGCCTCAGGATCCACCTCACAGGCTCAGGGGAGCAAAGCACAGTGCGGCCCAGGCACCCTTCCTGGTCACAGCAAGGACCAGTATATGGGTTCTATGGTACCCCTGTGGACCAGCCTGTGGCTCTAAGGATGGGAGGCACAGTTCCAAAAAACAGAGGTTGGGGTAATACAGAAAAACAAGACTTTCCAGAAAGGTCCGCATTGATCCACTGTGTGGTCTCTCCAGGCTGCTGCAGGTGTGGAGTCCCCCAAGCACCAACCTGCAGCCCTCTAACAGTGAATGCTGTCAGCAGATTTCACAGTGCAGTCTCTCCAGGCTGCTGCCTGTGTAGTTAAGAGTCCCACCAACACCGGCCTGCAGCTCTCTAGCTGGTGAATGCTGTCAGCAGATTCTACAGTTAGGAAGGGTCCCCCTCAGCATGTCTCATAGGAGGCTGTGGACAGCTGTCACCTGATTGCCAGAGAAATGTCAGCCTCTAACAAAGCCTAATAACACAACGTGAACACGCCAAGACCAGAATCAAAATAAGGAAAAGGGGTAAGAAATAGCCTCTGTATTGTTTAAAAGGATATTTGAAAGGATCTAAGGGGGCTGTATGTAGGGAAAGTGTTTAAACAGGAGATGAGAAACTAGAAATCCCCTCTATTTTAGCTGTGCAGTTTTTCTATGCTGAAAGACTATTAAAAAGGTATTTTGGTCTGTGGTATAAAGTAATGGTGTTTGCATAAGAATGCACAGAGAATAGAAGTCAGATCCCATCTCCTCAGGCCTATGTGATACCAAGCTCAGACACATTAAGAGAATGCCATTTGGGATCTGTTTTTAATTGTATTTTTCCAATCTCTTATATATTCTAATGAGCATGGGAAAGTTTTTGGTGTTTAGGATACAGCTCCTATCCACAGGATGCAAGCCAAGTGAGGGAGTAAGGTACAGAGAGTTTTTGGAGGAATCTCTATCAGCTAAGGAACTTCCCAGCCTTGAATCTTCAGGAGGCACCTCCTAAGCCTTTGGTTTTGTGGAGCTACAAGTTATAAAAGTAAGCTCAAAGGCCTTCAGCAGAACACCTGAGCACTCACTATAGTTCGGTGGGTCAGAAATGAATAGACCCTCAGATCTGTGTGTGGCTAGAGATCACCAGGCTGCAAACCAGAAGGTCGGGGAGTGTTGCTGACCAGCGACCACCCCACAAAGGGTACATCATTCCTGGAACTCCTGACACATAGTCCAAAGATGTCTGGCTCCTTAGCTGTACCATCTAGGACACACAAAATGGACATATCCCCAACCACCTCTGGCCATCTGTATTGGTCAGTTAAGATTGCTATGACTTAGCTGTACCATCTAGGACACACAAAATGGACATATGCCCGACCACCTCTGGCCATCTGTATTGGTCAGTTAGGACTGCTATGAAGACACTTCACCAGAAAGTTATTTTCTCATAATTCTGGAGACTCAAAGTCCAAGCTCGAGATGGTAGCAGGGGGGACTTTCTATCCTCTCTCCTTAGTTAAAGACAGCTGCCTCAACACTGAGTCCTTTGTTTTGCCAATGTCCAGACTTCCCTTCCTGATGGAATCCGTGTTAGATTAGGTCCCACCCTCATGACTTCATTTCAATTCAGTTCTTTAAATGCATGGCACATTCTGAGGTCCTGGGGATTCAATTTTCAAAATATGAATTTGACAGTAGGTAGACACAATGCAGCCTTTGTTAGATTTTCCACCTTTGTAAGAAATACCTGAAGAAAATAACTTAAGGAGGAGAAATATGTTTTAGTTCATAGAGACAGAGGTTTCTATCCACAGTTGGCTGACTTTCTTGTGTCTGGGCTGTGGTAAAGTCAACCATCACAGTAGAATATAAGAGAGCAAAGCTGTTCATCTCCTCATGGCCAGGAAGCAAAGAGGAAGAAGAAATCAGGAACAGGATACGGTTTGCAGACCCACTCTCTGGACTTACTGCATCTACCACATCTACCGCATCTGCCGAGGCTCTCTGAAAGCATGCCAGGGACCAAGCTTTCAACATACAAGCCTGCAGGAGGCATCCCATACTCAAACCACAACAGCCCATAAGACCATCTAAAAGAACAAACTAGATGTACACATACTTCTTCAAAATCTCTCTGATTCTATTAGGGAATCCAGCTAACAATGGCTCCTAGCTATGGCCTGGTCCCCATACTGACAGCCCAAATGAAGCTGAGATTCCCTAGGGAAGGTAGCTGTCCTCTCTAGGCCACAGTTTCTCAGATGCAAACCCTATTACACAAAATTGACATAAAAATTAAATGGCTTTATGTATATAAAGAACTCAGGTGGGGCCGGGCGGTGGTGGCGCACGCCTTTAATCCCAGCACTCGGGAGGCAGAGCCAGGTGGATCTCTGTGAGTTCGAGGCCAGCCTGGGCTACCAAGTGAGTTCCAGGAAAGGCTCCAAAGCTACACAGAGAAACCCTGTCTCGAAAAAAAAAAAAAAAAAAAAAAAAGAACTCAGGTGGATATCTTACACAAGGTAAATGCTCAATAATTACCAGTATTATTATTTTTTGTTTGGTTTGGAGGTTTTTTTTTTTTCCCAGACAGGATCTCACTCTTTAGTCTGGGCTGGACTGGAATTCCCTATATAACCCAGGCTGGCCTTGAACTCATGATTTATCTCCTACCTCAGCCTCCTGAGTGCTGGGACTATAGGCCTAAGCCACCATATCCAGTGCAGTATCATGAACAAGTCCATCCTGAGTGGGGACCTGCTGGACCTACATCCAGAACATTGCTGAAAGTGCCTCAACAGCCAAGTCCTGATGAGCGTGATCATAATCTGCTAGCTAGAACATCTGGGGGAAACCTGTATCCTCATCCACTTCCCGGAAATGTCGGGTGCTTACTCTTTCCCCTCGAGCTCTACTTTTGCTTTATAGTCAGTGGGTTTGCATTCACTTGTAAGTCCTTTTGTCCAGGTTACACTCATAAGCAAGCAAACTGAAGGAATGTCATCCTTGGCTTCTCTTCTTACCAAAGGCTGAGGGGAAAGGTCTAAACTAATCCTCCAGTGACCTTCTTTCCCAAGAAGATTTCACCTTTCCCATAATCATCAGTTTGCTTGTCAAAGGAGACCCAAGGTGCGCTGGAGATACATGACAAGGGGAGTTACACAAAGACAAGTGACATTTTTGCTCTGATGAACTATCCTTGGTCATTAGAGGGTGCTGGGCCTCTATCATTGCAGACACTACCCCAGAGCCAATGGAACTCTTTGCATCCACCTCAGCAGAGTGTTCTCACTGACATTAACAGAGTACCTTCTCTGTGCAGATCAGCACCCAGAAGGAAAGAGCGAAGACACATCAGATGACCAGTAGGACGTCCTTCAGAGTGGGACAAAGCTGCACAGGTCATGGCAGACAGGTAGGACTGATACTGATGGAAGTAGGGCCACTGTGGGCAGAAGTTCCCAGGAAGAAGCTGTGACTGACTGCAAAGACTGATTGATTAGAACATCAGTGATGTGGAGAGGTTTGAATGTTGTGAGTCCAGAGCCAAATTATCTTGGACCATCTTTAGCTCCCTTGATAGTAACATCCTGTGACCACCAGGTAAATCCTTCAGAAGGCATAAATGGACAACTAATACCAGCCCCAAAGCTAACAATGCCATCATTAGCATCAGAAGCATGTAACCCATCTGCATGATGCACTCACCAATGTATTTGAAGTATGCTCATTTATGATTTTCTTTGCTGTGCTACAATAAAAAAAATTCATGCAACCACTGCCACATCGGAACATGATATTTGGGACAATCTGAACCTGTGTTCCTAGACCATGGTCACTCACATTTGGCTCCAGAATGAGCCATCTCTTTTTCATTTTGAGATCAGAACCATGGTTTTGCATTGACACCACACGGATGGGAAGCAAGCATAGAGGAAGCAATGGTTATAGCCAGTGGCTGGGGAAGGATGTGTGGGAGATGGGCTCTGTGGGCTTAAAACAATAGATCAGAGAGAGACTTGGTAAGACTTTGGGCTGGAAGTTGCCTCCATGGGACATGGTAAACGAGAAGAACCCTAATAACCCAGAACATGGCAAAGAGAAGAGGACTGGAGGAGCACTAGAAATCACTCAGGGAGTAATAGACAGCTGCAAAGTGTGGCGGCCCAGAGGGTGACTCAGCAGAAAGAGGGACACAGCTCACGCAGGCTTCGCTGTGCCGAGTTCATGTGGGGGCAGAAGAAACAGCAGACTACCTCATCCAAAAGTGAATTCGGGGGACCCTGGGAGAGGAGACGCCACATGATTCCTTTCATGTGTGTGATCTAGAAGGGTGGAGAGTGACAGAGAGCTATGAGCACAGAAAGGAAGGGGTGGGTGTAAGGGAGGGAGAAAGAATGAACAGAAGGTAATGGTGGAAAAAGACAATGTCTAATGCTGTATGGTTTCTTATATGTGAGGACTGTATAGTGTGACATGAAGGCACACAGACTATTTGTGGGGAGTAAGGAAGCCAGTGCAGGGTGGGAGGAGAGACAGGGGAGGGTGATGGTACAGCGAATATGACCTAAGTACAACGATATCTATATATGAAAATGCCATAATGTATCATTACTTTGTATACTAACTTTAAAAAGTGTTTTTAAAGAGTAGAAGAGAAAAAACAAGATCTTTGCAGCAGAGCAAGCCGCAGGAGGAAGAGACAAGCCAGGCAGGTGATGGAGGGGTATCACTGGAACATTACAGGAGAGGTAAGGGGAGAGATTCACACCCACAACCGCCATGTGCAGGGATGCACTTAACTCCCCTATGCAAACAGGCTTCCCTGTAGCACACATGCACACCATCTTCTCCTGCTTCCTCATTTAATGCTGGTCCCCATCCTCAATTGTACTGACTGCTTGATTTCCTAGTCTCTGTAGCTTTCGAGAACATAATTCACCACTGCAGAAAGTTTTATAGGACAGCACTATCTTCAAGAATATTATTTAAGAGAGCTGGCAGCAGACATGTTTGGAACAAAGTAATTCTATAGCCATTGTTTAGGAGGTTAGAAATCACAAGTATGACAGTCATTTAATGTGGGATTATTTTTGCCTTTGTCGAGAAAGCACCTAAACACTGTGACGACGACCCAGCTTAGACCACACTGTAGTGAATACTACCAGCCTAATATTTCTTCAGGGTTGCATATAGGCCTGCAATGTAACCATGATCTACAATCTGGCCATCTGTATACTGTGGTTATCATTTTTGCGTTCTTTGTGTGTGTATAATCCTACATTTCTGTTCTATTTCTCAAGAGCTTGTGATTCTTAATCTTAAATGCAGAGATCAGTATTTCGTTGTGGTTCTGTGAGTTGAATCAAGGGCCTGTGCACATTAGGCATGTACTTTACTGAGCTGTATCCCTATGCAAAGATTTATATATTAACCATTAGCTCCTAATATCTGAGGTCACAGAAGACATTTGGGTTAATGACCACCCAGGTTCTCTTTCTGAGCTTCATTACCCCCATTCCTAGACTGTCTATCATACTCCTCTCTCTTGATTTCCATGTACTTCCCCCTGCCCCAAATACCCCAAGATTTGCATGCCCATGAATTTCAAAAATACCACTTCCCATCATCCTGAATTTTGTTGGCAAGCTTTGCTCCTACTGCAGGAATCTGTTTAAATTTCTGGTTATCCACTTTGTCTCACCTGAAGCTCCTGTATGAGTCCTCAGAGTCTTCTGTGGCACCCTTCTGTATGCAATGACAAATTTGGTTGTCTGTGTCCTCCACCAGATCATGAGCTCTGGAACTGTTACCTTTTCGTGGATGCATCCCCGGAAGTAAACACCAAGTCTAGGATGCAAGAATACACAGTACATATGAAATTAATGAATAGAACAACAGCGAGCATATTGTGTAAGCACAGGTGAAGGTTACAGATAAGATATGTGTCTACTCATAGTTCCTCGAGGGTGCGCACATTCACATTCTGGCCCTTCTTCCTCCCTATATAAAATCAAAGCAAATAAGGATGATGAATGCCAAACTTAAGAGGTTAGTGTTTAATCTCAGAGGCAAAGACAAGGGCCTGGCATGAAAGAAGAACACGTATAACACGTATGTGGATGATGGTCTATTTGCTTAGTGTTCTAGTCTTTAAGCTAGTGTTGAGTTTATGAGGCTTAACTTGTTAGTGGTTGATTCATAGCATATACACACTGCATAGGACATATATGAAATTATTTTCTTCTTTTACTTCATTTCAAAATCTTCCTTCTGTGTCACATTTCACAGGCACTTCAGCATCTTTTTTTTTTCAAATGTAAGAGCCAGGAGCAGTAGAATGAAGCATAATGGTAATGTGCTTGGTCCTTTACCAGGTGTAAGGAGATGGATGTCCACCTCTAGGCCTGACCCTTTCAGCATCATTAAGAGAGGGGTTTCCATTACAGCTATGGTGGTCATGATGACCCTGCAGCCTGCTGGTGCAATGCCCTTTGCTTAAAAGCACATTCTTAATATCTCAATATTATGCACCCCCCTCAAAAAAAAAAAAAAAGAAAGAAAATCTATGTAAGGCAGCATAAGGGAGCTGAGGCCCGGAGCTGGTGTTCTTACCAATTCAGTACAGTCTCTTTGGTGCCCGCTCTTACTCAGCACTGTGCTGGGCATCAAGGGCATTTGGTGACAACCAAACCCAATATGCACTGCTGATCCCAAGGTTCCTACTTTCTTGTATGGAGAGCCAGATGTGTTATCAATGACACAGGAGCAGCTGGGGTGTGGTGGGGGGACGTTAACTTTAAGTTGTGGGTAGAGGAGGGTGGTGAACTAAAAAGAACTTCCAGTGGAAGAGAGGAAGGACAGTTTCTGGAAAGGAGCTAGGATCAAGATATGAATACAGATTTACTGTATTATAATTTGACCTTCTAGACTGCCCCAAGGATATCTCTCTCCCTCTCTCTCTCTCTCTCTCTCTCTCTCTCTCTCTCTCTCTCTCTCTCTCTGTGTGTGTGTGTGTGTGTGTGTGTGTGTGTGTGTGTGTGTGTGTGTGTGTTTTCAAGAAAGTTGCCATCAGGATGGCACACCAGTAGTTTTGAGAAGTTCACTAATGTACTCCTTAACCCTTATCTGTGGGCCCCCAGGTAACTGGAACTTAGGACATGTGGGTTATGTTTGTATTTTTAATTTTAAAAATGTATGTATGTGGGTGTTTTGCCTTCACGTATGTCTGTGCTCAGCATGCATGCCTAGTTCCCATGGAGGCCAGAAGAGGGCATTGGATGCTCTGGAGCTGGAGTTACAGATGGTTGTGAGCTGCCATGTGGATGCTCGGAATTGAACCCAGGTCCTCTGGAAGACTAGCTACTGCTCTTAATCTCTGAGCCATCTTTCCAGCCCCAATGCAGGTTATAATTCTTAAAAAAAAATTATTTCCAGCTAAGCATGTAAATTCACCCCTGTTATCCTAGCACTCAAGAAGCAGAGGCAGAAAGATTGCTAAGAGTTCCAGATTTGTCTGGACTATAGCGTGAGACCCTATCTCAAAATAGATAAACAAGCAAATAAAAGAAAACTTTCTCTGCAGGAGTTAATTAGGTTTGACTTGGATCAAGCTTAAGAAATCATGTTACATCTTTCAAGGACTTGAAAATTACTAAAGTAAAGAGGGAAAAGTAGTTTGGAACCACTGAAAAATAAAAATAAAACAACTCAAAAGTTAATTTTTTTCAGTAAAGATATTTGAAATAATAACACACACCAGATACTGGACATTGTCTAATAACAACATAGGGTTTCCTAGGGCTGTTGAACAAAGCCTTCCCTGTGGTCTTCCTTACCCCAAACTCCTCCATAGAGCTAAGTATTCCTGTTTCTATGTGTCTTTCACAGAACCATGGAACTAGCCCTGCCAGGTGGAGGCCTGTGATGTTTCTTCAATAGCCTAGGCAGAACCCATCTTTTGAGTTACTCACTTGGCTGGGGGTGGATTAGGATTGATCTCCTGGATTCCCACTCCTTCCAGAGAGAAGACAGCCTCTTGCAATTCCTTGCTTCCCCTTCCCAACAGCTGATTTTTCCATGTTTTTTTCCCCCCGGGTCTCTCCCACTTCCATTCTTGGTACCAAGTCCTGCTGACAGAGGTGGTAATTAGGTGTGATTTAAGTGCTGCATAATTTGTCCAAGGCTATGCAATGCCAGCGTAAAATCAAGGGAGTTTGGTCAAGAGGAAATTTTATTTCGGAAGAGAAGAGGCGAGGGGAACAGGTGGCACCAGGCCATCTGCTTCAGAAGGGCTAATTAGGAGTCTGCTTTTGCTGAGAACATTTTTAGAAAAAGCATTTGCAAGGGTTGCTGAAAAGTAGTATCAATTCTGAGAAGGAAGTGAGAAGGAGCCGCACAGGCTGAGCAGGCAGGGTGCTCCAGCTGCATCCAGGGCCAGCTCAACCTCCCAGAGAAGGAGTCCCCGAAAAGATGCAGCCAGAAGGAAATCCTGGAAGTAGGAAGTAGCCAGCAAGCAGACCTGGTGACCCCAAGTCTGGAGTACTGACACCCTGCCCCATTGATATTCTGCAGTGCTGTGTGTCTCCAGGCAGCAGAAGAATTAAAGACAAGAATTAAGAAGCAAGATGTTTTGAGAAAGTGAAGGTTTTGTCTTCTCAATATCTTGTCTGTGACCACTAGGCAATTTCTTACTATCTGTACCCTGCAAAGGAGGAGGGATAAGTACTCAGGGAGAAAGAAAGAGGTTTTAAGGGGCAGGAGGAAGGAAAGGCAAACAGAAAGTCCATGGAAGTGCATAGAAGGTATCATTTCTGAGCACGCAGCATGAATTTGGGTCAGTAAAAATGTCTTCCTATGAATATGCCACTTCAAATATATTTGTGCTGTGTGACTTTCCATAAACACCACTCACTTATAACTTAATGTTCCAGCTTTAATAGTTTTTGTAATGTGAACTAAATTAGTCAATTCATCGAATATTTGCCCGCATCTATTATAATCACTGTAATTACCTTCATCTGTCTACTAAAGGACAATTTCTACTTTGTGTTATTATCTTTACACTGAAATAGCACCATAGAAATTAGAAATTATATTTAGACAAATTAGTTCCCTCCCACAATTTCAGTTTCTCATATGAAAAGTTCAGTGACAGATTCCAAGTTGGCTTAGAGATTTTATATTTAACTAACTCATAATCTGGTATGAAATGTGTAGTGCATAATAGTCAAAAGAATATAATCTCATAAATTTAGACTTCATTAATGTGGAATTTACCAGGTTTATATTTGCTTTATCTAGAAAAATGAAGTTTTCTAGAAAATTATTATTATAAATTCAAATGTACCAAGAAGTTTCCTAATGCTGTCTTCAAGAGTCTGGGTGCTTTCAAAACCAAGGACTTCCAAATGCATATGTAATTCTGTAAGCTATGTACTGTTGTAAGAGCTCTACTTACCTCGTGGAAAGAAAGAGGAGGAGAAGGAGGAGGAAGAAGATCAGTGGCTGCCACTGTTCCTTTCCACTGCTGGAATAAAACACTCTGACCAAAAGCAACTTAGGAGAAGAGAGGGTTTCTTTCAGCTTACAGGTCACAGAACATCACTGAAAGAAATCGGGGCACATATGTAACACATATGAACTCACAGAGACTGGGACAGCATGCACAAGATCTACAAATTCCCAGTGGACACAAAGTCCCACCCCTAACCAAGAAACTAGTTGTAACTGATACCAGCTGAGAAAGGGAGCATTAGTTTCCTCCAATGATGTACTTCTGAGTATATCAACTACACTCTAGGGAAGGCCCCGTGTCCAGGAGTAGTCAGCCTTTACAAATGGACTCTATGGATTTGGGGGTTTTGTGTGTGTGTGTGTGTGTGTGTGTGTGTGTGTGTGTGTGTGTGTGTGTGCTGTTTTATTTTGTTTTTTTTTAATATTTTTTGTCTTATTGGGTTTTTTTTTCTTAAGTCTGTTTTGATTTTTGGTTTTTGGTTTTCCTTTCTTTTGAGGGGGAGGGTAGGGAGGTGGGGAGGATCTGTAAACAATTTGGAGGGGGGGAGAATATGATCAAAATATATTACATGAAAAAATCTTTAATAAAAAATTTAAGTTAAAAAAAAAATCGGGCAGTAACTCAAACAGGAACTTTAAGTAGAATCCTTGGAGAACAGCTACTTGCTGGACCAATTCCATGCTGATGCTTAGCCATCGGTTTTATATAGCCCATGACTACCTGCCTAGGTATAGTACTGCCTACAGTGGGCTGGGCCTTCTCACATTAATTAGCAATCAAAACAATCCCTCACAGGCATGCTCCAAGGCCACTCTGACCATCTCCTCAGGTGACTCTAGGCTGTATCAAATTGACAGTTGAAGCTGACTAGGACCGAAACTAAAACTACTAGTGTCATTCTATCATATACATCTGGCAAAATGTAGCATACCACAACCGATGTTCTTTTCCCTTCCCTGTGGTGATATTTTGTCTGTGCTCTAACAAATAAAGCTTGCCTGAAGGGCAGGGCTAGTTACTAGTTAACCAAAGAGGCCAGGCAGTGGAAGCACACACCTTTAATCCCAGCACTTGGGAGGAGGAAACAGGAAGTGATATGGCTGGGCAGAGAGAGAAAGTGATAAGGCGGGGTGGAGACAGGAGCTCGGCTCCCTTTCAGGCTGAGGAGTTGGCGAGGTAAGAGTTGGCTGTGGCTTGTTCCTTTGTTTCTTTAATCTTCCAGCTTTCACCCTAATATCTGACTCCAGGTTTTTATTGTTAAGACTAATTAGAATTCATGCTACATCTATCTTGAAAATACCCTTATCAAGAACTTACAAGGGAAACCTTTTCAATGAAAATGTATAGTGATATCCTACATGGTATTTGTCTGTATAGACTCCCCAGAAGGTAGCCCCAAGGGAAGAGGATGAGTGTGTAGATACAAATCCACTCAACAAGTACTTAACCCCTACTGAGATTAAAATAAAAAGATCCAGGTTACTTCTAACAAGAAACTCAACTCCTCAGGCAAGACCACCTTGCCATGTCAAGATCCCATCTCATTGTTTTCTGAAGCCATTCACAAAAGCAGGGAAGAGATGCCTGTATCCCCACTTAGTCCATTTCTGTCCTGCCTTGAGCAGGTTATCGGAAGAAAAATCTCATTATGCCTCACTCAAACAAGCCTGAGGTCAGCAGACAGGGAAAATGTCCCTGTGGGGTAAGACTGTCAAGGGATGATGATGATCCCTGAGTGCCTACTTGCAACAGTAGGCTAGTTCTAGTCCAGTCAGTGTCTAATTTAATTGGGATTTATATGTAGTAGTATTTCTCTAGACTAAGAATCAAAGGGAAGTGATTCTTATGACGGTCAAGCCACGGAGTCCCTGGAAAGATGCACAAGAAGAGCCCCAGCACTTCTGACTGGACCAGTGAGGAAGAGGGGTGGCCACACTGTTAGCACAGTGCAGAGAGATGGGGAGATCTCCAAACTGCCACAAAAGCCAGGCGCTTGTCAATTTGCTAAGCTTAAGGTCAGAACACCCTCCTCAACACTGTGTCTGACTTGTGAAGTCAAGGCATGAACAATGGGTTTGCTCATATACATCCATTCCAGCTCCTGCTTCACGAGGTTTATGAAATGCTCACTCATTAAACATAATGAGAAGTCGATGCTTGTGTGTGTGTGTGTGTGTGTGTGTGTGTGTGTGTGTGTGTTTTGTGTAGGTATGCATGCTTGCATGTGTTGCAGGCACATATGTGTAGGTGAGTATGGGAGCTGAAGGTTGACATTAACTGTCTTCCTCAATTGCCTTCTAACTTTATTTACTGAGGCATGGGCCTCTCACTGATTCCTAAGCTCACGCATCCAACTAAGACCCAGGGATCCTCTGTCTGCGGTCCCCAGCACTGATATCACAGGCAGGCTGTCACACCCACCCAGTTTTTTATGTGAGTTCTGGGGATCTGAACTCCAGTCCTCACACTTACCTAGCCAGTGCACCACCCACTGAGGCACCCCCAGCTTCCAATGTTCCTTTAAGTCATGAACTATAAACCTAACAGTGGCACTATTTACCTACCCACCATCTTTGAAAGAACCAAATCCAATTTTCAAAAGTTTGTTAGACAAAAATCAAAACTCGATGCATTAAAACAATTACTTCCCATATTCCAACCTCAAAATAGATTGTTTTCAGTCCATTATGAGTGGTTTGGAGAGATTGCTCATGAACAATCTGGCCCTACCCGGAGACATCCTGGTGGCTCCTCTTCTGTTCCATAGAGCAATTAGCATGCCTCTTGGAAAAAACACAAGCAACAACGTGGGGCCATGAGTAATCAAAGAGTCCGTTTTCATTTCCAGAGTATTAAAGGCAGAAACCCAGGGGCTTGAGCAGAAACTAGAAAACAGCAGAGGAGATCTTGATTGTGTTTTGAAAATTCCAATTTCATTTCGAGCACAGAATGTGCCCCAGAGCAAAGCAAGCTATGGCAACTGTCCTTAATTACTTCTTTCCTGGGTTGCTTCTAACATTAGCAATCTGGAGGCCAGCTCCATAAACCTGGCTGGAAATCACTCAAAGTCATTCGCTAATCATTTATTTGAGAGGTTGGCAGAGGTTATACTGTGTAATGAGACTCCCCTAAATAACTATTCATCAGAATGGGGTTCTTAACTCTGAAACCCCCCCAGGACCAATGGGATTTTAGAGTCAGTCATGGCCCAAATATCTTGTTTCCCTTGTGGTTCCCACGACCTGGTTCTCCTCTGTTCTATTTACCTAGATGGAGTACTGTTGCTATTGTCTATGCTCTAAGACAGTCCGACATAAAACAGCCGGCCTTATTACTTCCAGCATTGTGAACATATCTGCCAGGATCTGTGTCCTGATTTGTAGCCTGAAAAACTGGGGAGTCGTAAGGCCCGGACCTGCCATCCTTTGCCCTCTGTGCATTCATGTGCTCTGTCTAGCCACGTCAGGTGTATTGCAGTGTTGGGGGCAGGGAAAGAAACACACAGAGATGTGAGGCAGAGAACAAAGAGAAGAGTGAGCTAACTTATCCTGGACAGTAGAATTTTTCTGAACTCTAAAGATTTCCTCGAACACAGAGAAAATGGGATAGGAGGCTTTAATCTAGATGGGGAGGAGAAGAGATAAAGAACACTGAGGATAACTAAAAAAAGCCATAGGGAAACATTAATATCTACTTAAAATATGCATATAATACATAAAAATATATGTGTAGAGCAGATATAAATAATCTGGACTGATAGCTTCCTTCCCTAAAAGCCACGGACTATCTAACAGAAACCCAGTGGCTACTGACCTTGGGTGCCTCCCAGAACCTGAAAGTAGGATGCTATTACTGAAGACACTACACACACTTTAGACACAAGACTGGGTAGAATCAAGCTGGAACTGACCTGGAAGCCTCCTCCCTGAGGACTCTCTCTCATAGCACATTAAGGTGCTACCCAAGCTGCCAACAGAGAAGAGCAATCACTAGTCTTACCCAGCCGTAAAGCCTATCCATCACAGAAATGACTCACATGGCAAGATATCCCCCCAGGGTGCAATAGTTGCATTTATATCTTGGGGGTACTAACAGCCACCTAGTCAGACTTAAGGCCTGGTCAATAGGAGGGAATTAATACCTGGTACTATAAACCTAGACAAATATCTGTGACTGGTGAAGTCATGGACCCTAGAGGAGAATCTGCTACTGCTACTTTCCTAAACCAGTATAGTTTCTAACTGCATTCCAAATACCTAACCTTATATCCACATGCAAATGCAGCTCTTGCCTCTCATCAAAGAAGCTTCTTTTTGCAGCAGATGGAAATCATCATAGAAACCCACAACTTGTCAAAGTGCAGAAAGCAGCTGACCATAGGGTGTCCAACCCTAGCTAGTACATCTACAATACAACCCTACACCTAAGGCTCAGTGAACATCTGGAAAGACTGTAAAAGCCAGAGGACCAGGATGGCTACTGTGAGATAGTGTCTGGGATGCAAAAGCTGCACCCAGGAAATCTTAACAACATGGTTACCTAAGTAAGACCTACACAGTGACAACAGCTGACATCCCAACATGAATGAGAGAACTCTCCCAAGGCCTCACCCCTATATGAAGAGCTATAGGCAATTAATGGCTGCTAAAAGAGGAAGAATCAGTCCTATCCAGGGATGGGCCCCAGATATGTTATCCACTCCCAAGTGGTAAGCCCTAAATACATATACATATAAGTAACACTCCATGTTCTTAGCAGGTTATGGTTGTGTGTATGTATATGTATGTATATACATACACATACATACATACAAACATCTAACAATAATAATTAAAGAAAGGGTCATGAATTTGAAGGGAAATGGGAGGAGTTGGATGAGGGAGAGGGTGGGGTAGAAATTATGTAAACACAGTATTCATGTATGAAATTCTCACAAAATATATGTTTAAAAAAGCTAAAAACCAAAAACATCATTTTGGGATCAAGTTCACCAGTGGGGGAGAAAATCAAGACACAGTGTGTGCTGATATCAAATTTGGCAAAAGACAAGCAGGGAATTCACCTTGAGGGAAGCCAGTGCCCTCCTCCGGCAGATGGGGCATGATGAACACCTGCAGGCAGACGTCTAAGCGATGTCCATTCAGGCATCTCCCGGCCAGTAAGTCCAGAGGCCAGACAGGTAATTTTGCTGCTGCAAATGTTTGCACATCAGACTTCTGACAAACAGGATAATGCCCTGTAGAAGGCTGGGCCAATTCACTATCATAGTAATGGAAGCCACTTGACCCCTCTCTAGGACCTCCCTCCATCCAGCAGCCCCAGCCCCGCCCAGTCAGTGATAACTCAGGCAGGCGGGAGGCTATTACTGAAGGGCAGCGGAGCCTCTGATCCTGATTTACTGAAGCCACATTTCACACTGGTAAGCAGCAACAGCAGCAAGAAGAACAGAGACAAGGAGATGGATTCTCTTTCTATAAATAAACAGAAAACTGCTGTGGGACGCCAAAGTCATAAAGATGCAACAGAGACACCGGGCTCCCCTTCACTCACCAAGAAAGCCTCTGCGTTATGTAAGAATTACCCGGCACTGGGTCAGAAGACCTTTTAATGTCAAGGATCTCTGAAATTAGATTTAATGTTCACACTGGAATGACTGCAGAGGACTGGTCTAGAGCATGGAAGAAGAGGAACTTTCTAGTCCCTCTTAGTTTTCATAAGGGTTTTTCGGGCCCAGCCTATCAATGCTGTGCTTGAAATGTAACACAGTCAGTCCCCTGGAGTGCCAGTCTGGCCTGCTCACATCAGGTTTGTCTAATTCCATCTTTAGTTTTAAATCTGACCCCCAAAAAAAGTCTGACTTTGATCAAGTGACTTTTCTTTTATGATGGACCAGGCCATTGGTGATATTGCTGGTCTGGAGGACAGGCTAGAATTGCCATCTTGAATATCACCAGCTTTCCCAGCTTAAACTAGCTCTGAGGAGAACCCAGTGGGCCATTCTCCAGTGGCCCCATCCTCCAGCTATTTCTTCTTTCCTTCCTCTTAAATGTTTTATTCTAAAATCTCCTATGGGTAAACCTCTATCTGTGTCTATGGAGAAACAGAACAAAAAGGCTATGTAAATAAAGAGGTTTATTGTAAGGAAGTGGTTTGCTTAAACCTGAGGTTGATGTTCCAAGATCTATTGTTGGCAAGCTGGTCACCCAGGAGAGTGGGCAGTGTAAGTTCCAGGAAACAAACAAACAAACCCCAGTTGAAGGGCTGGTGAGTTGGCTCTGCAGGTGAAGGTGTTTGCCACCAAGCCTGACGACCTGAGTTTGATTTCACTCAGGGCAGTTGCGGAGGAGGAGCTCTTCCTGGAGAAGTGCCAGCTTCTTTGTCCTGTCCTTCTTGTCCAGGTCTTTGCCTGACTAGATGAGGTCTGTTCACACTGGGGAGGGTTAACACAAAAAAATATTCTTCCAGACACAAGAAGAAGAACGTTTGACCAAATATCAGGGCACCTTGGAGCCCAGTCAAGTTACCCCTGAAGTTACTCATCACGAAATCATCACACACTGTTATTTTTGTTCTTATAAAGAAACCTGCCTTTATCTGTTTATGACACTATAACAAAGAATCATAAATTGGATAAGTCATAAGCAGAAATTTATTCCTGATGATTCTGGAAGCTGGGAAGACTCCTGAATTCAGCCCTTCAAAGAAAAAAAAATCATGTTTCTTAAAATTTTATACTGGGGCTCACTGATTTCTAGCCTGGCTGAGAAAATGTGGTTCCCAGGTTCAGGGAGAAGCTCTGTTAAAAAAGAATAAGCTGAGAGGGATGGAGGGGGACACCCAAAGCCCTCCTCTAGCTCTGTGCTTGTGCACAGGCATGCACACCCTGCCCCATATAGCCACTCATACAAACAACATGAATAAATCAGAAAAAGCAGACAGTGAACTGATCAGCAGTGTTCATCTCCCTGCAAACAGGACAGCCAGCTGCCTCATGCCCTGACACCATGCCTTGTCACTGAGGTATACTGCACCATCAAAACCTGAGCCAAATTACCCTTCCTCCTTCAAGTTGTCTCATGAGGTATTCAGTCACAGCACAGAGAAAATAAACTAAGATACTGTGACAAATGAATCCTTCCATTTCCATTTCTGAATGCTGACTTGTTAGAGACAAGGCAAGCTTTGATAGCTGTGTATGTTATCTTTTCCCTGCTACACTGTCAAATTGCCATACCAACTTTGTTAGGTCTTTAAATAGCCAAGAGTAGAGTTCTGGAGTCTTAGAAGGTTATAAAAAGCATACCACACATGAGAAGAAGTAATTTTAATACTAGTCATTTCTTTTCTTGATTTATTTCATTCATGAAAAATCCCAATACTGTGCTGTCTAAAGATGGTAGAAGCAATCAGTTTATAATTCCAGATTTTAACATAAGTAGATTTAGGTTTTGACATTCAATATTTGCTCGTTGGTTGAGGTAATGGTCCTTATCATAGCTAGGTTACTTCCATTTTTGCTTCTTAGTTTATCTTCATGAAACAGAGTTTCATGTAGCCTAAGCTGGCTTCAAACTTGCTATGTAGCTTAGGATGACCCCAGATTCCTGTGTCCTCCTGTCTCTGCCCTCCCAAGGTCTGGGATTGCATACATGTGCCACCACACCCAGATCTTTATTTCACTTCTATATTGCTTGCCTTTCTTTTATAAAATGCCCTTTCAAAATCTAATACAACCATATGACTTTTAATTTCTTAATTCAATGGCGTTAGACTGATCAGTAGCCTATGTGCACCCATTCTTACATACATAATATAAATCTGAGTAGGTCATATTGTACTGTTCCTCTAACCTTCACAGGATCCTATTTTCAGTTTGTTCAACTTTGTACCAATATTTATGAGTTATATTAGTTTATAATTTATTTTTTTCAATTATGCTCCCCTTAGCATATTTGAATGTTAAGGTTAGATTAGGTTCATGAAGTGAATTTGACTGTGATCTCTGATTTTCCTATGGTTTAGTTAAGTGATTTATCCAAATTGCATCCTGCAGAGCATGCAGCAAAGGATAGCTGTAAATGTGTCCCAACACAAAATTGTAAACTTTCTTAAAATGTGAGGTTTGTTTTTTGCACCTTTTATTTTTGTGATTCAATAACATGGTTCTGGTGTATGAATTCTGCAGATGATAACGGTTGTGTTTCAATGGGTGGGCACATCTGGGTCCCTTTATGACTGCCTGTCTTTAAATGCTAGACCTCCTTGGTCCTGAGACCCATGAGAGCCTTTCTCTATCCTCTGGTCGCCCCATTTCTGGCCCCAGGATGCTACTTAGTCTTTCAGGATCTACAGGGGCAAGTTCTACATTTAAGATGGTTTCTCCTCCATTTTACCTTCTTAGGCTTGTTCCTTTGCTGTTGGTTTTGATTCCCTTTCAAATATTTTGGTGAGATGATAAATGTGATGAATAATCTAGAAGGGTATATACCTTTAAGCCACTTTCTCTCTTTGACACAAGAATATCTTGGACGGTCACAAGATCCTTGCATATTTCCTGTAGATTTTGTTTCATTATCATCTAGCTTCCAGGTAAGTAGCCTGATGCAAATCCTCTTCCTTAGTCCATGAAACTAATAACTTTTTTCTTTTCTAAACGCTTATTAGTTCTTAAGAGTTCAAGAAGTTTTACCAGAGCATGCCAAGTATTACTTTGCTCCTCAATCTGATCTGGTATCAAGCTAGTCTCTTCAGCACTGATGAACGTTATCCGTCAAAGTCTCCTTCTTGTGTGTGTTTTCACCGATTCTTACTCACTCGGTCCCTTTTATCCCTTCATAATTCCTCCCATTTGTGGGTTAAGTCTCAGTTCGTGTTCTCACTCTTGATTTCTGTCTCTGTGATTTTGTCCAATGCTTTGCTCTTCCAGGCTACCAAAATAAGAGTCAGTAGTGACTGTTTACCCTTCTGTTACATCTACTGCCTTGGCTGAAGGAGGCACATGATTGTTTCTTTCTTTTGGAAGTCTTCTCCATAATGCACTCCGATCTCTTTACATTTCTTACTACTTTTTGCCCTTTCCCTAGGGCCACTCCACTCCCCTGAGATTGTGTTCCCTTATTCTAACTCGTCTCTCTCCCAAGTTTCATGTTGTCTGTGTCAGTCAGTGAGGTCAGCTGGTTGATGGTTGGTGAAGGAGAGTTTCTTCTTCCTAGGGGTGGTAGCACAAAAGCAGAAAGAGTCTATGTCCTGTAGGGACCATAGGAGGAAAGTTCTGGGGGCTCAGCTTCCTAAGAGATAGCCCATGCTCCATTCCTCCTCTGGTTCTTTTTTGGCCCCTTGGGTACCTGGGGTCAAGAAGTGTCCATCTGGCCGGGCAGTGGTGGCGCATGCCTTTAATCCCAGCACTCGGGAGGCAGAGCCAGGCGGATCTCTGTGAGTTCGAGGCCAGCCTGGACTACCAAGTGAGTTCCAGGAAAGGCGCAAAGCTACACAGAGAAACCCTGTCTCGAAAAACCAAAAAAAAAAAAAAAAAAAAAAGAAGTGTCCATCTGAAATCATCCTTCTTTCCTAGACCAAGTCATCTATGGGGTCAACCCTTTACATTCCCCCACAGAGCTCTACTGGCTGTCCCCACCCTCTTACCAAATTGGTATCTAATTCTAGTATAAAATTCCTACCAACCTTCTCGCCTACAGAGCCTCCAGCCACCTGAGCCCAGCACTCATCAGTTCCAGATGCCATTTAGCCTGAGAAACACAGATGCCTTGGAACTTTGGGTGTGGGGAAATGAACTTGCTGGTTAATAAAACACAAAAACCAAACACACACACACACACAAAAAAAAAAAACAAAAAAAAAACAAACAAAAAAAAAAAAACCTGCCTTGGGTGCCCTGTCTCCCTTTAGCCTCATTCCAGCAAGAAAACTCACACAGATGTCTACAACACAGCCCTGCTGCTGGGTGGGGTAAGGAAAGGAGAGTATCCAATTTAAGAAACACTTTAGATGCCATTTCTCTTCATTTCTGCCAGGCCTGCCCAAGTTCTATGGAGATCTCAGCATGTGAATCAATTCTCATGTTTACCACTGTGTTCATTAAATACAGGAAACCAGGAGGCAAGGGCAGATCTGGAGGAGAGGAGAGGGTTCCTTCCACAACGTCTTACGTGTCCTCATGTAATCACGCTGTAAAACCAAGGACACCCAACATCACACAGCAGTCATCCTCATGTGAATACTGAGTCAACTACAAAGATGAGCATCACTACTCACGCCCTAACAAAGCCAAGCAGTTCATAGCAAATTCCGCTCTGAGGGGCCTAATGACCACTTAGCATCTGTGTTTCCTTTTTACCAATGACTGCAGAACATTTGTGTAGCTTCTCACTGCCCCTGATTCTCAGCCTGACTCATTTCCAATCCAGCACTTGAGGGCACTACAGTCTCCTAAAAGGTCTTTGAGAAGCATCCAGAAACAAGCTGAAATGAGTAAGCACAAGAAAGGCCAATTCCAGGCACAGGCTATGACAAGAGGAATAAGTTCTAGGTAGGATCCTACCCAGGTTTCCTGACCTAAAGGCAGAGGACCTGTTGCCTACCTTATGGACCTACTGGACAGCTAAAGGACTGCTTCATAAGGAGCCATACTAGAAGGAAACACTGGTGTTGCTGTCATCTGTACCTCCAAAGGCTTGTAGGGACCTCTGTTTCAGCCCTGGCTCTTGCTCCTTTCAAGCCTGGGAAGCTTCAGAAAACACATTTCTTCACACCCCCATCTATTTTTATAGTTCCCATTAGCAACAAGAGGCATCAGGGTGATTAAAGCAATGCTACTATTAACAGTGTCTCATTGACTTATGATGGCACAAATAGAAGAAGATCTTATGGGTGTACTTAGCAGGATGCATTAACTGAGCAATAAAGGGTATGACTGCATTCATAAGTAATAAACTTAAATCAATCTTGACTCCTAAAAAATAGATAAGAATGAAAGATCTTAATGGATCCAAATAGGAAAGCAAGTGGTTTTTTGCTCATTTTTCTTTTCTGCCTTGGGTTGCTTATTCATTTATTTTTCCTAACAAAGGCCTTCTCTCCAGTTCTTCTAGCAGAGAAGTGACAAGATCTGTCCTGACCACAACACTTATCGGTTGACTGATGGCTCTCCCACTAGTAACAGAAAAGTATCTTGGCTCCGAAAGGCAAAAGGTAAATGAGAAATTCTGGAACCAACATTAACCCTACAAAGTGGCAATCAAGGATCTGGTTATGAGACAAGCTGCCTTCCAGAATCAAGGATTGCTGTGTTCTAGCCACATTCCTCCACTTGAACACTTGCACCGACTATTCCAAGAATTTTTTCCAACCTCTGGCAACTTCTGTCTTCTTGGCTTTGCAAAGTGGATGTTTTGTAACTTGTCCTTGAGGATCACAGCAGGTAAAGTAATTCATTCACAAAGTACCTATCCCAGGTGATGAGCTGTAGGTTACGTTGGTAAAGTGCTTGCCTAGTGTGGTAGCTTGAATGTAGTTGGCCCCCATAATCTCATGGGGAGTGACACTATTAGGAGGTAAGGCTTTGTTAGAGTGGGTATGGCCTTGTTGGAGGAAGTGTGTCATTGTGAGGACAGGCTTTGAGGCTTCCTATGCTCAGGACACTGCCCAGTGTCTCAGCTGACTTGCTGTTGCCTGCAAAATATAGGAATCTCAGCTGCTTCTCCAGCATCATGTTTGTCTGCACATCACCATGCTTCCTGCCATGATAATAATGGACTGAACTTCTGAACTATAAGTTGCCATTCCAATCAAATGTTTTCCTTTATAAGAGTTGCCGTGGTCATGGTGCCTCTTCACAGCAATAGTAACCCAAACTAAGACACCTAGCATGCAAGAAATCTTGTTTTCTGTCACCAGCATCACATAAGACTGGGCATGGTAGTACACACCTGTAATCCTAATACTTGGAGGTGGAGGCAGGAAGATCAGAAGTTAAAGGTCGGCCGGGCGGTGGTGGCGCACGCCTTTAATCCCAGCACTCGGGAGGCAGAGACAGGCGGATCTCTGTGAGTTCGAGGCCAGCCTGGGCTACCAAGTGAGTCCCAGGAAAGGCGCAAAGCTACACAGAGAAACCCTGTCTCGAAAAACCAAAAAAAAAAAAAAAAAAAAAAGAAGTTAAAGGTCATCCTAAGCTACACAGAAATTTTGAGGCCAGACTGAGTTATGTAAGACCATGTCTTAAAAAAACAAATGGATGGAAAATAGAGGCAGGATGACTGGAGAGATGGCTCAGTGGTTAAGAGAGCATACTGATCTTGCAGAGGACACAAATTCAGTTCCCAGCACCCACATTAGGCAGCTCACATCCACCTGTGAGCTCCAATACCAGGAAATCTGATGCCCTCTTCTGGCCTCTGCATGAACCTGCACTCAGATGCACATACCCACATATAGACACACAGATATACACATAATTAAAAGTAAAGTTTAAATGAAATAAGACAATATGCAACTATCCTAATACCCAGTGAAAGCAAGTACTCAGGAATTTGATACTGGGTTTTCTTTATAATAAAACTCCATTTCTATCCCAAAAGGCCTATATTGTTTCAAATAAAATAAAATGCTGACCTAACCAGCATGAGGTTATAAGTCTGGAGACTTTGACTAAGACTGGTGATTCCCAAACCTACCTACTCATCAGAATGTTCTGTTCAATTTAAAATGCATATGCTCTCTCCCTGTTAAATCATAATATCTTGTAGGATGAGGTCATGGCAAGAAGCTGTGTTTGTTAAAAGAATCCCAGGTGGCCATTGGTTCAGACAATCAAAGCTATACAAAATCTAATCCCCTTACATAAGAGCAAGAGATAAATTTCTCTTAACATCATTTTGAATCATGTCTTTAAGTTCTCCTTTTAAAAAAAGTATGCTTCAAGAGAATGCTTCACATATATAGCTAAATAAAATAAATATAAACACTGTGAAGAAATAATATTCATGGAAGAAAGAGCCCCTTGGAGGCCAGCAAAGTTGCACATTTTCATAATGAGCAATGTGTGGTCAGAAAAATGAACCAAACCATTCTTTCATTTTGATGTTACCATTGGTTAAAATTCAGCAAACTGTTTCCTGATGATATAATTCCAGAAAAGTTGTGTACACTTGGCACATGAATTTGTGTAACAACTCAAGAAAGAGTAGCAGATGGGAACTGCAAAGGACTGCAAGTTTCCCTTATCTTCGCCCTTAAGGTCAGTCTTCTCCAGTGCAGGCTGCCTGCCTGACAGCTCAAGGCAAAAACCCAAGTCCCCTTGACTCTCCTTTCCCCCCTCGCCTGCCTCCCCACTGCAGTGACAAATTCGTCCTGTCAATTTCATCTTCTAGCCATCTTTCCCATTGTCTCGGACACCTGACTCCCACTGGCCCAGGAGAAACTCATTTTCCCATCCTAGTCTTTCCAGTGACTGGCTGAGACAGGGCCCTGGAAGAGATGAAGATTTTATTAAAGAAAAGTGCAAGAATTCAGGGATGTTGAAGCTGGACATTACACAGAGGGGACAAACAGACACAAATGCCTGTGGGTCCAATGTGAGGTCTCATAAAGAGCATTCTGAACTGGAGATACGTTTGGGGTTGGGCAAGTCATATAAAGGAAGTGTTATTACTGTTCTTTGCATTCTGTTGCTGTGATAAAACACTGACCAAAACTAACCTGGGGAGGAAAGGGCTCATTTCATCCTACACTTTACAATCCGTCATCAAGGGATGCATAGCAGCAGCTCAAGGCAAGAACTTAGAGGCCAGAACTGAAGCAGGGACTATGGAGGAAAGCTGCTCACTGGCTTGCTTACTGTGGCTTCCTCAGATACCTTCCTTATATAACCCAGGCCTACACCTTCCCTGGGTGGCAACACTCACAGCGTGATAGACCTTTCTCCAACAATTAGCAATCAAGAAAATGCCTCCATAAACATGCCCACAGGCCAGTCTGATGGAGACAATTCTTCAGTTGAGGTTCCTTTTTCACAGCCATGTGACAATCAAGATTAGCCACCACAGCCACCATTTCCAGGGTCATTCCCAGAGGCTCCGAAAGGCTTATTAGCAGAATTTTAAAAATATACTGTAAAGTATGTAATATAGTGGGTAAGAGCTGGGTGAGAATAGCTCCGAATCCCAAAACTGCCATACTAGACAAAGTATTTAATCTCTCTGGATCTCAGACTCTCCACTGAAAATGATACCAGTGGTGCCTGCTCTATGGGGCTGTTCTGAGAATGAGAAATATTCATTAGTGACTAACACATAGGAATCACTCAATAAATTCTAGACGATACTCATCAATACCTAGATGGGTGTGTATTATAAAGAAACAACAACAAAAAAATCTTCAGTCAAGAGAGGATGATTCTTTAGGATTACATCATCCTCATTTTTGACTGTCAATAGATCACAGATTTCTCTACAGCTTAAAGGTCTAGGTTTGTCCACATATTCCTTTAACAACAACAGGGCCTGAACCCAATGACACTTTGATAGCCAAAGGTCATGAGTAGGGTGGCGGGTAAGCGCAGAGAGTACAGGAAATGGGGTAGAAAAATACATTAGGAAATGACAAGTGCCTTGAGGTCAACACAAAAATGCTTTCTTTCCCTGCTTTTTTTCTTAATGAGCAATTCCTAGAGTCGGGTCACAGTGTCCCCACGCACCCAGTGTGAACCAAGTGGGTAAGTGCTTTGAAACGACCTTGTTAGGATCTCAATTGAACATGCTCTGTCCACTTAGTACCTAATGCAGCGATCAGAGCAGACAGATGCTTAGAAATTACTTTTAAATGAGCATTGGTGGATGACCTCTCTTCTCTCTGTGTAACAGCCATGTTGAAATAAAGATGACAATGATCACAGCCATACACAGTAACCTTGTTACAGCACTGTTTGTTCTACTGAGGCTCCACCCTGGATCCTTTCCAAAGACACTTGGCTATTAAACTACCAGAAATGTCTGTTTTAATGTGGTTTTACAAAAAGGAAAAAAAAAAAAGACAGCTGGGATACATAAAAATTTGAAATAACAAAATGCCTTGTTGTACCTGCCTCTCTTAAAAATTAGGAGGAGGTGGAGTGAGACGTGGAGGGAGCAGGTCACATTTTCCCAACAGGATAAGTATAGAAGAGTTACAGGGAAGAGAAGGCTTCCTAACTGGCTTAAGGAATGTTTTAGAGCTGTATCAAGTCCCTCAGACATATAGCCATGATGAAGATGCTGAGGAGGATGAATATCCCTGCAGTCTTTCAATATTAAGTTGGATGTCTTCATGTCCCAGGCACTGTTCTGTGTATCAGGTACACAACAGTGGCAGGGCCTGGGGGAGACAGTGTAAAATTGCTTCTTGGAGCTCCATCTAGACCAGTCAAAGAGGCAAGCAGGAGTCACAGCCCGGTGCAATCATCAGATCCTCATCAGCCTCACCTCTATTCCCCAGCATCAACTTTTGTCATAGCATTTTCCCGCAGAGTCTCAACTCTTCAATGTGCCTCTTACTTTCTGTCCTGGAGGTTCTTCACAGCCTCTATATGGAACACCAGCAGGATCTGCTGGGCTTTCATACAGATGCAGTCTGGAAAAATGAGAGAGTTGACAGGCATAATGTTGGCATTCTGGCCCACCCCTTTGGGGACCGGTCCTGTGTCCTGACATAAACCCTCTTTTAAGGGAAAATGCCTCCCTTCTTCTTTCTCTCCTCTCCCTCCCTTCCCCACCATGAGATGTGCACGCCTCCACTTTCCCTCCCTTTCTATTTCTCACTCTCTCTCTTTCTTTCTCTCTCTTTCTCTCTCTCTCTCTATTAGAATAAACTCTCCTCCATGTGTGAGTGACTTTCCAACGTGCTACACCACCCCGCACCATGTCTGCACAGTGTGTCTCCCTCACCCACTGGGGCACCAACCTGCCAAGGCCTTCTGCATGCCGTATCATTACACACGGGGCATGGGAAGTAGAGGTTAGGAGCCAGTGGTTCCTTTTCAGTCTCATAAGCAGACAATTCTGAGGTGTGTCTACACAGCTTGTTAATAAAGTGAATTGTGATCCCAGAAAGGACAGTGAAGTCTTGAGTCCTAGTACCTATGAAGATATCCTTCACTGGAAATAAAATTGTTGTGGATGATTCAGTTACTAGAAGATCTTCAGAATGACCTAATTCAATATGGCTGGCATCCGATAAAGGGAGGGAAATTAGAGAAAACATGCATCAAGCGAAGAGGAAGGCAGAGATCAGAGTGATGCCTCCACATGGTATCAAAAGCCAATGGTTGCCTGCCAACAGTGGCGCACGCCTTTAATCCCAGCACTCAGCAGGCAGAGCCAGGCGGATCTCTGTGAGTTCAAGGCCAGCCTGGTCTACAGAGCAAGATCCAGGACAGGCACCAAAACTACACAGAGACACCCTGTCTGGAAAAAAAAAGGGTGGGGGGAGTAGGTAGGGATTTAGCTCAGTGGTAGAGCACTTGCCTAACAAGCCTAAGGCCTTGGGTTCAGTCCTCAGCTCCAGAAAAAAAAAAAAAAAAAGAAAAAAAAAGCCAATGGTTAACAGCAAAATACTAGAAGCCAGGCAAGGAGCATGGAGCAGATTCTCCCTCACAGCCTGTCCTGGTTTGCTTTTATTTATTTATTTTTTTATAAACTTAACACAATTTAGAGTCCTTTAAGACAAGGAAGGCTCAGTGAGAAAATGTCCCCACCAGATTGACCTGTGGTGCATTTTCTTGATTAATGATTGACATGGGGGGGGGGGGGGGGACGAGTTTATTGTGGGTGGTGCCATCCCTGTGCAGGTGGTCCTGGGTTCTATAAAAAAAAGGCTGAGCAACTCATCCACAGCAAGCCCTCCACAATGGCCTGTGCTCAGTTCCTGCCTCAAGACTCCTGCCCTGAGTTCCTGCTCTGACTTCCCTCAGGGATGAACGTATAAGCTATAAAGTGAAATAAACCCTTTCCTCCCCAAGTTGCTTTTGGTCATGGTGTTTTATCTTAGTAATAGGAACCTAAGACACCGCCCCTAGATGGAGCGAGCCAGGCCAGCACCTTGATGCTGGACTTCCAGAACTGTGAGACAACAAATTCCTATTGTTCCAGCTGCCCAGTTCCCAGTGCTTCCTTATGGCAGCCCTGGCAAACGAGCCAGTGCTCAGGAGGGCTCAGTAGAATTGTGCCGCAAGTGCATGCCCATACAGCTTCACCCTGATCCCCGTTTCAGTCTCTCTGAAACCTTTAGTCTCTTTGATCCCCTAATTAGACCCCCTAAGTAAATCTCCAGTACTGAGTCCTTGTCTCAGATTCTGCTTACTAATGGGAAAACCCAGGCTAAGACCCCTTGAAGACACTGGCCATGAACCCCGGTCTCTGAGTGAACACATCGGAGAACTGACCTCAGACGGTCACGTGAGTGATAAATAACACCATCCATTGATGTGGAGATTGGGTCATTTCCTGCAGCAGCTTACTAGGGAGGGGCACAGCTGGAAAGGCTGGGCACGGTTAGACACGGCCTCTGTGGCACAGGCTGTGATCAAGCCTCTCATGACAATCAAGAGTGCGATGACGTCCTGAGAAACTCAACAGTCCTCACCTGCATGCCTTCCTAAGGCAGGTAGGTATTCCTCGCTGCCACTACCTAGGCCAAGTATAGACTCTCCTTTACTTTTGATGGGGTTGTGTCCTAATAAACCCAACACTATGTCACAAATACCATCGACACTTAGCCCGAGGAACATCACAGTTTAGCAACACAACAAAGACTAGTTTGGATCCCAGAACCAACTTAAAATACCTGGCATTCTACCCTCAGAAGGCAAAAACAGAGGGTTCCTACAACAAGCTTGCTAGCAAGAGTAGCTGTATGTGTAAAACCCAGGTTTGACCGAGAGGCCCTGTCCCGAATAAGATGGAAGAGCTATGAAGGATGATTCTTACCATCAACCTCAGGCCTACACACACACACACACACACACACACACACACACACACACACACACACCACATGCACACACATGAAAAGTGGGGGAAAGCATAAATCAAACCATCATACATTGGAGGCTATCTGTATAGGGTAGAGTTGTATTTTTCAGCCCCCTTTTTAGCTGCCTGAAGAAAATCACATACCTGTTGTCACTCCTACACCAGACCTCACCCGTCTATCACTTCCTCCCAAGACAAGGGCGACAGACTTGATTAATACCATTTATGTACCTGCTGAACATTTTTTCCTAAATGAAGTTTTCCAGAAGAGAAACTCCTTTATATGCTAACCCTGCAACTAGAAAGTATTAGATTATCATAACCTTAATGTTTATGGTTTGACTCATACTACGCTGTAAGCATCTTAATATTACCATGGGACCTTATTGTCAGGTGGTCCTAGCAGCCCAGGGCTTAGAGAAGTCTTTGCTTTGCACCAACTAGGAGCTGAGCAAATTAAGAATTTTCTCCTTGTATTTTATATATAATACCCATCTCCTTTTTTGCCAAGCACCACCACAAGTGTGGTAGTAGAAGAATAAATTCAGCAGTTTGCTGGCAAAATGATTTTACATATCCATAATCTATTTCTTTTTTTAGCCTGTACTAATTGTACAAAGTAAGGAGTTTCGTTATGACATTGCTATACATGCACATAATGTACTTTGGTCATATTGAACCCCAATACTATTCTTTCTATCCCCCACCCCCTTTAATGTTGCTGTCCGGCATCATCTAAGGGTAGAGAGAATTGGGAAATCCTTCTGCTGTGACCTTGACTCTGATCACGTGGACCACGTAAGCCCCAGTCCACTCTGACACATGATCACCAACAGGCATCTGTCTATCTGGCACCCAAGGACATGACAAGGGTGTGGGAAAAGAAAATGATCTCTCCACATAGCTTCCCACCTGCAGAAGAGCTATGGTGACCCTCCTATTTTTAGCTTGGAATAATCACATCAGGTGTTAGGTGAAGGGGGGTGGGGGGTGGGACTGGAATGTTCCTTCAGCTCTGCACACAGCCGCTTGCCCTGCCTCTGTGCTTGAGCCAACTTCCACAACACTCTTGATGCTGGTTGCATTTAAGAACTATAAAGAGCTGCTAGGAGCACAAAATACTAAATACTAAAATAATCTAACTCGGTGACGATTATTAGTTCAGGATTTTGCCTGACAACAAACACTGAGGCAAGGTTTCAACAGGATCCGTGGGGTGGGGTGGGGTGGGGTGGGGTGGGGTGGGGTGGGGTAGGGTGGGGTGGGGAATGGTTTGGGTAAGCCAGTCTTACAGTTCACTACTAGGGCATGGTAACAGCTGTCGGCACCGTTTAGAAACGAGCCTCCAGAGGAACAGGGTCTGTCCCAGTTTCCAGCATCCTAAAAGCTTCAAGTCTCCCCGGTGATACCAGGCAGGCATGGGAGGCAGAGACAGCGGTAATGCAGCAGCTAGTAAGGCGGTCCCGGTCCCTGGGCACAGGCAACCGAAGCAAAGCCCAATACAACATACCTCCCCAACAACACGTCAATCATAGTTCGCCTCTGAGGACTGAATGTTAACCGGACCTCTCTGTGACTGCATGGTAGAGAGGTTCATTCCTGTGGTCAGGACTATCTCATTTGGATTCTGTGTTTCCACTGCCATGACAAAAATCCCTAAGGCGACCAATTTAATAAGAGACGGGGTTTATTTTGGCTCCTCCTGGTTTCAAAGGCTTCAGTTCACTGTCACTTGGTCCATGGACCTGCTTGGGTCAAAGTTCGTTGGCCTTTTGGGCCTGTGGAGAGGCAGAGAACATCATGGTGGGGAGATTCTGAAAGAACTGCTCACCTCACACTGGACAGGAAGTGAAAGAGAAAGGAACTGGGACCTCAGCATCCCCTTCAGGAGCATGACCCCAGTGACCTAACTCTTAACTTCATCAAGATCACACCACCTTCTGGGAGCAGCACAAGCTAGCCACAAAGCCTTCTAGAGGCCAAAGCACAGCGGACCCAAAGGCCAGAGGCATCTTTCAGTTGGTGTCACACAGGTCTCTGTTTTAATCACTTTTGAGGGATACTGCACTCTGAGCCTTTTGCTGATTTAAGTAACTAAGTCATTATCCCAGGAGCAACCCTGTGACTTACAATAAAATTATGGAATATATCAATTAAGGCATGAACACAGGACCCAGTGAAGAATGCTTTCAGCTCATGAGGCAAAAATCAATCTGCTGGTATGATATGAGCACGTGATTGATTGATTTCATAAACAAAGGGATCAATATGCTGATTAGTTGTTGTTGTTGTTAGGGTTCACAAGATGAATCTTTCAGGTCAAAACCTGCGTGTGTTTTGAAACAGGGCTTTCTCTCTTAAAACTGTCCCCAGTTTTAAGAGAGTTTTCCTTTCTCTTGACATTTCAGTATCACATATACCTACGGTGTGCAGGGATGGGTCTCTGAATACAAAGTAGTCGCCTCTCTGGTTGTGGTCCTTGCTGCTTCCTGGAGCACAGTGACCTCAGAAAATGTGAAGAAAGGCTCTGCAATGTGGAAGCAGAACAAACACTAACCATCAACAGCTCTGTGGCCAGAAAGAGGACGGTGGCTTCCCATCCCTACTTCCCCAACACCCAGTCCCCCCCATCCGAGGGTGGTTTCCCATCCCTACTTCCCCAGCATCTAGTCTGGTCCATTCCCCCCACCCAGCCCCCAGTCCCTGAGTCTCCCGAGTCTGGAAGGTGTGACTAGCAGGAGCCTTTGGAAAGCAGAAGGCAGGGAGTGAAAGAGGCAGCTCTCAGGCAGGACAAGCATAAATATGACTGCACCAGAGTCCTTCCAAATGAGCCCTTGCTTAAAGAAAAAGCAGCCAGTGAGCTGAGGGCAGAGTGCTCCCTTTACAAAATAAACAACACACTGCCAGAAAAATATCTTTCCATATTGAGTCAGCCCCAGGGAAATGGTTCAGGAGAAAAAGGCTTAAAGTATTATTGGAGACTGTCACGAACTGGGAACAAACATCCATCAATTCAGGAGGCATCTACTTCAGAGACGGCAGCTGACTCCACTGACGTCATCAGGCCTCGGCATCTGTGCAGAGGCAGCAAGGCAACTCCAGAAAGGCCTGCGAATCACAATTTGGAAACGCAGGCATATCTTGCTGAGGCCTGAACAGAGAACTCGTGCGCAGGGGAGCAGATTTTAAGACACATAGTCAAAAAGGTCCACATGAAGCTTTCCCAGTAGCTAGAGAAACTAAAAGCAGAAAGTGACCAAAGCTAGGCTCCCTGAGGCGGGGAGGGGACTCAGAGTTCGTGGAGATACTCAAGACCAGAAGAGACAAGTTTTGGAAGACTTGTATTGGCCACAGAGGATGCCTGGGGTCTCAGAAAGGCTACCCCAGAGGGGCAGGGTGAGAGTCAAACACTGTAGTTAACACCTGAAAATTAGCTCAGTTTGTTCTACTAAATCTAAAAACCTCACCTTCCCTCACTGCCCCAACCTTCCACCAGAACTCACAGTCCAGTGGCTCCGAGCACTGACAGAGAGTAACATCACTCCCCTGGCGTTGGCCAACCCAGTATGTGTCCACACAAGTCTCACAGCACCTCTGAGGAGCAAGAATGGACACACCTGTCTGTGTCAGTGTGATTATTAGAAAGCTTACGGGGCTGAGACGCATACCTCACAAGTGACAGCTGATATTTTACAGCACTCTGGATAGTAAAGACATGAGCCTAACTGAGTGTCACAGACTCCTTCTGCTTGTGTGTTCCTAGTCTTCTAACTGATTGAGGAACTGGTGAAGGACCACAGTCCTTCCAGGCAACATTCAGAAAAAGAGCAAAAGTTGCCTGGCTAGGAACTGCTGCATACATACAGTATTGGAAATGTTCCTAGTTGAGCAGACCAGCTTCTGCATCTCTCTCTCTCTCTCTCTCTCTCTCTCTCTTCCCTCCCTTCCCCCTTCTCACATACATACACACATTCACACTCATGCACACAATGCCTTCCACAGCCTTGCACCAGCCAGTATCTGAGCCATGAAGTAAGATACTGTGTGTCCCAGCAATCCCTCACTTAAATGTAGAGCCTCAAGATAAATGAAAACATACATCCAGAGTAAAAATGCTGATGGGAATTAATAGCAATATCGTTCATAATAACTAAAAGGCATAAACAAGCTGAATAATGTATGAAGGAATAAGCAAAATGTGGCATACCTACACAATGGAATATTATTCAACAATAAAAAGGAATCAAGTCCTAACACATGCTACAACATGCCATTAAAGACTTTACAAAGCATACAGCAATTGATATGAAGTTGGCAGGAAAAACCAACACACAGATGGGAAAGTGAATTAGCAGTTTCCTAGTGCAAGGAGGCTGGAGGAGAAGTGAAAACTAACAACACACACACACACACACACACACACACACACACACACACACACACACACACACACAAAGCTTCTGGGGGTGGGAATGATAAAGTGTGCAAAAACCGGGTGTGGTAGTCAACGAACAAGGAGGCCATGAACTTGAAATAGAGGAATGAGGAGCAGAGCGAAGTGTTTGGAGGAAAGGGAAGGGAGAAATGATGTAATTATATTAGAGTATCAAAACCTTGGCTGTGGTGATGGCTGCACACCTCTGAGAACATTCTACATCCATAGGACTGCTACCTTTAGTGGCAACTGTATGGAGCGTTAATTATCTCTCACTAGGGCTGTTTTTAAAAACTTCCTGAGCTGTAGACAACAGGCTGGTTTCAGTATTATTTTACTGCAGCCCTGCATACCAACTACCACTACTAGCTTAGAGAAGCCTCATTTGTGGTGGTGGTGGGGACGCATGTGGATGGGTGGGTGCCTGAGCATGTGCAGACCCATGTGCACCTAGAGGCCAGAGGTTGGCTTTGGGTATTATTCCTCAGCTGCTACCCACTTTGATTTCTTCGCGTCTCTCACTTGATTTTTTGTGAGCCCCAAGAGTCCTTCTCTCTTCTCCATAAGCGCAAGGGCACACCACCATGCCCAGCTTTAATAAAGCAGGTGCTAGGGCACTGAACTCAGGTCCTCAGACAAAGCAAGCATGTTCCTGACCCAGCAGCTTCCCCAGTCCTCAGCCTCCACTTTCTCATTGGATCCCATGCTTACTTATTGAAGGGACCTGGGGGATTCCGACTCCATCTAGGTGACTTGTGTAGGGTGGCGTGGTCAGCTTAGCAGAACAAGGCTCTCAGCTTTTTCTGCTACTCATGCCAACACATCCAGCTAACTGAAAACCAAAGGCAGGCTCCTGATCCTTCAGGAGGGTCACAGAGCAAGGCAAAGGAGTGTGGGCACCCACACTCTCCACGAGGAGACTGGGATGTTGGCTTATACAAAGGCCAGGGTCTTGCAATCTGGATGTCAGATACACCTTGCTGAATTGTGTATGCCTTCAGTAAGTTTTTACTGAGCATCTACTATACCGGAGGTGCCAGGAGTCAGTGGAGAACCAACTCCTCACCCCCACCCCATCTGGGAGCTAGCGAGGCAGGGAGACACAGCTGCTGGCAGATGCTATTCTTAAAATCTATTAATTACAGTTATGAAGAGGGCTCTGTGGGGGAATCAGAAGAGCCAAGAGTGCAGAGGGACCGGGGAAAGGCAAATCAGATATCCTGCCAGAAGTCAGAAGAAACAACCTGTTTCTTGGGTTCTCTTCCTTGCTGCTGCTAGTCTGTCCGGGGTGTCTTTGTTTGTTTTATTTCGGTGCACATGCAACATTCCCTGAATCCTCAGGTTTGCACACAAAGATGAACCGCTGTCAACGTATCTAGCCACTCTAGTCCTGAGGAGATGTTGTAGTCTGGATCTTAAGTGGCCCCAAAGATGCATGTGTTACAGGCATGGCTGTCAGATCCTTTAGGAGATGGGGTCTACATGGAGGAAGTTATTGGGGGCAGGACCTTGGAACAGGTATTGGGGACTTGGCCCCTTCCTGTCTTTTTTTCTCCTGGCCGCCATGAGGTAAACAGACACCAACCGCCACATGCTCCCACCATAACGAACTATGTGGTGACAGGCCTGGAACCATGGAGGTTTTGAAACCAGGAGCCAAAATAAACCTTCCATCCTTATCAATGGATTATCACAGGCATTTTGTCACGATGGCAGAAAGCTGCCTGACATGGTAGGAATTTGTGATCCTACTCTCTGCTTTTGAACTTTTTAGATACTTGTGCTACTAGAGAGAGTTTTCTCTGCTTAGGTTTGCTCATTCACAGGTTTCTAGCAAGAGGGGTACCTCATTAGTGAAAGTGATAAGAGAAAGAAACCCCCTGGCCCGTGTCTGGGCTGAGTCCTTGCCCTGCACAGAGTCTCTGCTGATGAGGAATCTAAGGCACCAGGTCCCCCTTGGGCCCCAGCTTCGGTTGGTAAAGCAGAAGGGGCCCGACTATGCCGTTTGTGCTCTGTCCCTCCACCTGGGATTGGAGGAGTGAGTGCTCCAGGGATCACTACTGCTGAGCAACAAACCATTCCAAAATCCAGAGCCTTCAAAATAAGTTATTTGCTGGTGATATGGCCTAGTTGGTAAATTGCTTGTTAAACACACACACACACACACACACACACACACACACACACACACACACACACACACACAGAGGAGTGCCTGAGCTCCATCCCAGCACCCACATAAAACCCGGAGGCATATGCTTGTAATCTCAGTGGGAAGAGTCAAAACATTCATAGTCATCTTTATCAGCAGATCTAGTTTCAAGGTGGAGGAAAGACACAAAAGTCTCATTTGGCCTCGAGCTAACCCAGGATACTAAAAAGCCTTCACTTTGTAAGCAAAGGCAGCCGGGTAAACATGGCTGGGTTCAGCTTATTGAATTTATATTCCACGAGTCAGAACCATGAAGTACAAAATGCTGTGGTCCCTAGGACCTGGAAGCCTGGACTTATAAAAGCAACCAAAGCAGGCTAACAGGGTAAGGACCCCAGAGGACATTTTAATTCCTTCTAAAGTCCTTTCTGCTGCCAGCTTAAAACTCTAGCTTGTGCCCAGCAGTTGCTCTCTCGTGACCCTAGGGAGAAGCTGGGACCGGGAAAGAGAGACTCCAAATGCTTTTGGAGTTCTTCCCAGACCCTTGCATTTGAGGTGGGCCTCCCGGGACCTGGAGGTCTAATACGAGGGATCTAATAGCTGCAGCCTCTTGGCACTGCTTGGCAACCTGTACTGCCTTTTCTGGATCCAACAATCTTGCAGCAGGCCTGGTGTGCAAGGGACAATACATCATCTGAATCACAGATGGTTCCTGAGGAGCAGAGCCCTGTGCTCACACATGCTGACCTGGACCCGAGACACACATGAATATTTAAT
Organism: Peromyscus eremicus; assembly: GCF_949786415.1. Lineage (NCBI taxonomy): Eukaryota > Metazoa > Chordata > Mammalia > Rodentia > Cricetidae > Peromyscus > Peromyscus eremicus. The sequence continues at coordinate 47,547,289 of NC_081422.1, forward strand.
CAGCCCCATATCCGATCTGTGCTCAGAGCTCAAGTAATCCTCATCCCCAAGGCCATGCACTTGGCAGCATGCATGTGCAGGGTTGGGTGTATGATACACAGAGGCAGGGACATGCTTGGTCAGAGCAGATTATATATATCCCTGAGGGTCTGGAAGATGTTTCCCATCTGTAGTCCATGTGAATGATGCCATCAGCAAGACTAACAGTAACCACCACTGCTCTAGATATCCATGCATAGCACCTCAATCTCCAAAGCATCCCCTCACAGATGAGGTAAGACTACTATACAAAGCATATTTCAGGTAAGGTTTGAGGCACACAGCAACTAAGCTACTTGCTGACAGTCATCCAAGGTAGACAACAGAATAGTAGAGAAGAACCTTGAACCAGAGTCAACGCCTTTAATGACTATGGAAGCCCACAAAAGCTTCCGAGTGAGACCTGAGCTTGCTTTACACAGCAGGGCTGCATTGGGGGATGGCTTGACCACATGCATGGTCATCAGGTGTCTGGGATGGGCTGTACTTGGCTGTGCTGGGGGGAGGCCTTTGGCATTCCTTTAAAAGCCCTTTAGAAGAGACAGAAGGGGCTGGTGGGTTTTGACCCAGGCCCTCCTGAGGCTATCCTATATTTCTAACTGTCTCTCTCCTCCATATTTCTATCTACATATTCCTAATTTCTCCCTGCTCGAGAGTACCCTGGTGGAAAAAGTGGGGGCACCCCCCCCCTTGCAAATGACCCTGTCTTAGTCTGGCCAGGCTGAAAAGCACTGCTGTAGAGTGCGGCCCCCTCAAGATCCAGCACATGGAGCTGGACCTTTGGCGTGGTGTTTCATGTCTTCCTTGATGTTTTAACTTCCCAAGGCTGCTGGGACACCCACAGACTAGGTGGGTCCAACTAACAAATGTTTTCTCTCACGGTCCTGAGTCAGGGTGATGGAGGAGCCATTCTCCTCCTCCCTCCCCTCCCCTCCCCTCTGTCTATCCCTGTCTCTCTGTCCCTCTCTCTCCCCACCTCTCTCTCTGCTCCAGGAGAGGGCGCTTCCTCTTCTTTAAGTTTCTAGGGGTGACTGGCAGTCAGTCCCTGATTTCCCTGACTTCTAGAAGCATCTCTTCAATCTTTGCCTCCACCTTCGGGAGCTTCCTTTCCTCTCCTCTAAGTAAAGTTTGGGGACCACTCAGGGATGGCCTCACCGCTCTCCACTCAAGAATGTCCCCATCTGAGTTCATTCCATGTGAAAAGTTCCAATTTCCAAATGAAGTGATAACTGTGGGGGTCCAGGTGGGCATGACAGAGAGGGACACAGTGTATTTGGGGACAAAAATAAGGCCACTCCACTGTGAAGAGAAGTCTAGATTTAGGCTCGCCCACCGTTTCTTCTGCCAGGTTAGCTTCCTAGTCAGCTTGCCCTCCTTCCCTGAACTCTTCCGTAACTCTTGTCCTCTCACAGCGGTCACAACTCAGCACATAATCAGATCGCCTGAGGGTTTGCTTCAGAGGAGACTACACTCCCTGATGGCAGGCAGTGTCCCTGTTCTCTGCCTCTGTGACATCGTGCACAGCCTCAGGAAGGACCCTCTAAAGCAGTCTGCATGTGTCATTTTCCAGATGGAAAAGGTTTTCTCCAACACTCTCTCCCAGGCGGTTGACATGCATTCACTCTCCGTAACTAGGTGCGGGACGTTGGGTCTCCAAGTGTCCACTCTGCAGTCAGAGTCCTGGCCTCTGACTATCGGGGATTTGCACTTGTGGCCTCCTGTTTACAAATTACCCAGAGGTGTGGGTAATTAGGTGAACTGAAGGACAAGAATGAGTCCATGGGAATGAAAGAGAGGAGAGGGGAGTATAGAAGGAAGGGATCTAAAAGTATTTGGGCTAACAAATAGTTTTTGATTACTTCATCAATGTACTGGGTATTCTGTGGGGATGAGGGGTCAGATGACTTCTGGGCTCAAAACCCTAACTCTGCAAAATCCATGCTGAGCTAACACAGGTACCCCACTGACGCAATGACCAGCGCCTGGCTGTGTCTGTAAATGGGAGCCATCACTGTGCTGCTGCTGCTGCTGCTGCTGCTGCTGCTGCTGCTCCTTTCCAGCCTGGAGTCCTGTTGTACTCTAGCGTCTTGCTGCTGCCTAAACACAAATTTTTCAATTTCATGCCAACCCCTTCCCTCTCTTTTGACAGGAAATCCCAAGTTCTGTCTGAGGGCTGGCTCTTTTTGACCATCCAGGGACAGCACCCCAGCTGGCGGGGAAAGCGGTCTCTTCCCTATCCTCTGACAGACCTTGAGCTTTGGAGCTTCCATCTATCTGTTCCCTGACCCCACACCTCCACAGTGCTCGGTCCATCACTAAGTTATCACAGATGACTGAATGCCCGCACAAACACAACCACAGCTCCCCAGCCACAGTCACCTTCTCCTCTCTAACCCCACACCCTCACCTTTGTCCTTCCATCCACCTACCCTCTTGTAATGCCTCTGGACTAATTTATAAATAGGAAATGACATCTGCATACACAAAAATCCCAGGAACACACTGAAGACAAGGTCAGACACATTGCAGCCTTGGTACTTTCTGGAACACCTGCCTCCCCCCTAGTCACACTTCTCCAATTCCTAGAGCAGGGCTCTCCCTTCAGGCTGGGGACACTTTGTTCATCTATAGCATTCCTTATGGAAAACATCTCTTTCCTTGAGCTGGTATCTTTTCCTCAGGATAACTTCCACCTGGTTTTAAAGTTCATTTAAAATAATTACACCATTTCCAAAGAGCCAGCACCTAGCAAGACAGGCAGATTTACAACCTGTACTTAAGATCTGTGCTGATTTCCTGAGTTACAAGTTTTACGGGAGTTATGGGTGTGATGGGAATGGAAATGTACAGCAGGGTGCTACATGATTTGGGAGACACAGAGAATTCTCTACGAGGAACTGCATGAAGTTCAGTAAAAAGTTTTGGTATCAGGAGAAGGGTGTTCCACACACAGAGAACAGCGGGGCAAAGGCTTTGGGGATGGAGCTCAGTGCTGGGGCTATTGCTTAGCTCATACTAGGTGTCGGGGTCCCTTCCAAGTGTGTGTGCACACACACACACACACACACACACACACACACAGAGACAGAGACAGAGACAGAGACAGAGACAGGAAGAGAACTAATACACTGGTACTAGCAATGTCCACAAAAGGGTTGTTGAAGAAGTAGACGTGTGCCAGTCAGAGGAGAACGTGCCTGAGGTGGTTCTCTCCTTCCACCACGTGGGGTCTGTGGATGGAACTGGAACTCGGGTTGTCAGGCTTGGTGGCAAGGCCTTTCACACACTGAGCCAGCTCACCTGCCCTCTGTTGTTGTTGTTGTTGTTGTTGTTTTGTTTTGTTTTAAGGAAGCCTCTTGAGGCTTGCTGAACACAGACAATTTTCATGTTCTGAGTCCTCAAAAATCTCCTCCTATATAGAGAAAATCAGCCCAGAATACAGACTCCTCAGGGGACTCCATTCAGATGTCTGCACAGATTTATGACAGGGCAGAGGGAAAGTCTTCACCTACTTCCTTGGCTTGGCCCCATATGTACCTAGATGTGCACGCGCCTCCCCTGGAATAGTGAAACAATCATCAGTGCAAACAAACTCAGCAGCTTCCCTCACGTTAGCTTTTGTTTTTGAAAAAAGCTTCTCACAGTTATTGCATTGGGCCATAAAAACTCTAGCCACACCCCAGAAGTCTCGTGTGGGACACATAGCTAACAAACATCTATGTTTGCATTTGTTCTTTAAATGTCCAAGCTGCAGTCATTCTGAATCCCAGAAACGATGGTTTGGAGCATGGGAGCCTGGTGTGCTGGTGGCTCCTCAGTGACTCAGCTCATTGCCCCACTGTGGCTACTCAGGGCTCCACAATTCCAACCCCCTGGCCTTGACCTCTCACAGCTCAGTAACCACGATTCTGTGACTCATTTAAACTTCCTGGCAAGAGACTCTCTTGATATTGCTCACTTTCCTCTCTCTTACATCAGCCAAGCTGGAGTTTGTGGGCCTTGGAGCGGGCCTTGCAATGGTCTGCCTGGTCTGATGGGGCCATAGAGAATGGGGGTGGGGGGATGAGAAGTCTCTAGAAGGCCAGCCCTTCCACATGACGGGGAGGTAGAAGGGGTCTTGTTCCTTGGGAGGTATCTGCAGCACTGTAAAAGCCTCTAGCAGGAAGGAGAAGAAAGGAAATATAAATAGTCTAGAATCCAGGTTGATGTCTGACCCACTCCACACAAGTTCTCTTTCTCAGCTGTTGAAGGCACAAGAAAGAGCTAGAGAAGGAGGTGAGTCTTAAGAAAGCAAGGGCCTTCCCAATGTCTTTGAAACATTCATCCACTCTGGGTGGCTTCTGCATGCAAGTGCCTGTTCACCAGAAAACACAGGAGCCAGAACGGGCTCCCACAGGGACCCTCTGCACACAAAAAGGCTACTCCTCCCACCAGTCTCTGGCACTTTCTTCCAGAACATTTGGAGGTGTATGCCTGGGAGGAGGGTGGATCTGAACATGACTCACCTGCAGAGGTGCTTGGCAAGGCTTCTGGGTAGGCGGCAGACCTGGAGCCTTGCAAGGTTTTATCCCCACAGGAGTGCTTGCTCTTGGAGAGACAACCTGAAAATCAGCCTGCATCCTATTTCTGGTTCCCTGGTAAATCTTCTGTGCCTCTAGGGGTAGAATCCATGGCCTCACAAATATTCTCCCACTGAGCTATGTCCCAGCCCTCTTTTCATGGGGCCTTATCACTAAGATGCCCAAACTGGCCTTGAACTCATTCTGCAGCCCATGTAGACCTTGGACTTATGGACTCATTCTCCAATCTCAACTGGGATTACAGGCCTGTACCACAGAGCTCAACTCTCTTGGCTCCTCCTCTGAGAGAGACAAAGTACGTCCCTCACTCCAGAGAGATGGGCTGAGCTGTCCTGTCCTTGGATTTAACGGGGTTTTAGGGAGAGCGAGCTAGCTGTAAAGTTTACAGAGTCAGTCAGGAACTCAGGCTGAGGCCTTCCTGGGTAGCTACATTCTCGGCTAGATGGCTCCATATGCTGCCCTCAGTTCTCAGGTTAGAGGTGTGGGGCTAGACAAGTGCCCTGTCCTTGTGGACACCTCAAGCTATTCTTCCACCAAGCAGCATGGAGCTGGGAATGGCCCATGGCAACACCAAAGAGACAACTCTTGTCTTTTCTAGGCTGAACACACTGCCTCTCTCATAGCAAAACTTCCTGAGGTGAACTAAGGCCCACAAACACAGCCTCGAGGTCCTCCAGCTCTGTGCCTTATGCAGAGACCTCTACACCCTCGTGCTCAGCCACCAACGGCTCCAACAACCACACAAATATTCAGCTGGACCAGGGATGTGGTTGAGCTGTGGAATTTGATGGGCCAGGTTCGAATCTTGGTGATGTGGAAGCAAGTTATTTCACCTCTTGGGGTGTTTCTTTATCTATAGTCTTGGGGAAATACTGCTTCCTTTCAGAACTGTCACGTAGATGAAAAGAGAGAGAAGCAGCTGGTTTGAGTACGTAGCTCCGATGCATCACTGATCCACTCAAACACAAACCCAGCAGGTACTTCACACTCCTAGGTGCACACTTGTAATCCTAGCACTTAGGAGGCAGAAGAAGGGCATCAAGAGTTTAAGGTCATCCTGGACGACATAGCTAGTCCAAGGCCAGCTTAAGCTAAAGAAGATTCTGCCTCAAAAAACAGAACCAAACAAATTCATACCCACCTGTAGCAGCCCTTCCTTGTGGGCCACCAACAAGTTCTCAAATCATGACGTGGAGACTCCTTATTAGTTAAGAATGCTTGGCCTTGGCTTAGCTCTTGTTTTAATCCGTTTTCTTTATCTGTGTTTTGCCTCAGGGCTTTTTACCTTTCTTTCCTTCCGTATGTCCTACTCTGTATAACTGGCTGCCAGGCTGGCTGGCCCCAGGACATCTCCCTCTCTTTTTCCCTCCTTCTCTTCTCTCATTCTTCTCTCTCAAGCCTAGATTTCTCCTCCTACTTATTCTCTCTGCTCACCAGCCCCACCTATCCCTCTCCTGCCTAGCTATTGGCTGTTCAGCTTTTTATTGGGCCAATCAAGTGCCTTCGGCAGGCAAGGTAAAACAAATGCAACACATCTTTACATAATTAAACACATGCAACACAAACAAATGCAACACATCTTTACACCATTAACAAAGGCAGCAGAAACAAATGTAACACACCTTCACATAGTTAAAGTAATATTCCACAACACTCACCATGGGAGGTAGCCATTGCCTCTGGGATGCTGCAGGCTGTCAATGGATCGATGCACACAGGTCTGATAGAAACACGCATGTAGTGTCATTGGGTTCAAATGCTTCTGAGCTGGTGCTTCAGATGGGAAGGACTTGCTGACAGTTAGCATCTGGGCCTAGAGGAATCCAGTGCTGTGGAGGGGGGTGGTGCATACACTTGCAAGTTTACAGCATTTTTACTCACTTGAGAATAGTGTCTACTCAGCCCTGAAGCCTCAGAGTCATGCTAATTTGCACAGAGCAGACATTCAGGTTTGCTTTCACCGAGAGCAGAGGATAATAAATAGATCGGGATGAAAATTCTAATTGATTAAAGGTAGCTGGACTGAAAAAGAAAATAAAAAATAAAATCCTTTGAAGAACCCAGCTTAGTATGACATTGGGCAATGCCTCTGGCTGTGGCACTCAGCCTGTCACTCAGGATAACTGGCAGCCTGATGTTTCTATGAGTCATCTCTATAAGGCAGGATCAGGACCAGAGGTTAAGAGACATGTTTTAATTTAATAAGCCATCTGTAGCAAAGACACGTATTTTTTTTTTTTCAGTTCAGTATCCTTGGCCTCCCTATATAAGTGCTTCTACCTTAGGTCCAGCACATCTCTAATTAAAATCTAAATTGCACTCAAGACTTGCACACACAGAGCATGCCATTCTGTCCAGCAAAGACCTGCCCCCCTGAATTGTGAGGTAGTATTTGAATGCTCTTTAACTTGTCCCTCTCTAACACGTCATTTTCCATTTTTACTTAGGAGTCAGTAACTAACCTTGCTATGAATATAACTAGGCCTCATTTCTCCTCCCAGCAGATAGAACTGATACTTCACAGAAGTAGTCAGAAACCCTCAAACAAATCGGCAGTGAAACAACAGCTTAACAATGCACTGGATTCTCAGACATTGCTCTTGCATGTCAAAGAATGGAAGAGAAACAATGTACCACTAAGCCGACTAAGTTTGCAAGTACAATCCCAACCCCAGGTTTCCAGCATCCAGCTGAGCAATCCTCAGCCTGTGTGCACATTAGAGTCACCAGGAAGGATCAGAGTACACCTGGAAGACAGAACAACTATGAGGAATAAACTTCCAACCTTATTCAGAATTGTCCAGAATTACTCATCAGTTACAGCTAGTACAAGGTAAATGAGATCTGTCAATCAGCTGAGACTACTGTATCAATGGCAATGTCTCCACTCTGATAATACAGGGTGGTTAGCTGAGATGTTAGAATTTGGGAAAGCTGGGAAAGGATTGTGATTCAATTTGCATCTTTAAGCTTGAAGTTATTTCTAAATGGAAAAATAAATACATAAAAGGAAGTAGTTGTGGGGAAAATCACCCAGGGTCTCACCTCAGACCAATTAATTCAAATCTCTGACTGTAGTGTCTGGATCTGAGCTTTTACCAAGCCGACTGGTCTGGTGATTTTACTGTATAGCCAAGGGGACAGAACCATCTCATGTGAAGATAGGGGTAGCTGAACTGATTTTGATCCCAATTCCCCCAGTTTTCTCATACACTGCTCTGCAATGTCAGGCAGGCCAGTGCACTGTCAGTCCACTTCCTGTTACTAACCCTGAATAGCACAGACTAGGTCATCCATGAAGAATGGGGGGTGACTAGCTCACGGCTGTCGGGGTCCCCTTGCTGAGACCCTTCTTGCTGTGCTGGGTATGTCATGGTGACAAGGCTGCATTTAAGAGGAAAAGCCAGTGTGACTTGTACAACAGACCCTCTCCTGAGATAACTATTAACCCATGAATTCATTAGTTATTGATAATCTTCCCTGAAAAGTCCACTCTGGTCCACGTCTTAATACTTCACACTTAGATAAAATTCAACGTGAGTTTTGCTGGGGACACTTGCACTAATGATATCACACTGGCCTTATCTGTAAGAACTACCTGGCTGTTTGATATTGTAAATATGATAATAAAGAGCAAATGCAGACAGAAAAGACTTTTAAGCTTCAACACTTAAGAGCTCAAATGATTTTCAGATTATAATGATAAACTGATAAATCAGTGAGAGTGTCTAGTGGTCGAAACTGAACACATCTCTCAAGCTGAGACTTCCCCTCCTTCAGTATCCCAATCCAGCCTTGCCCACATCCTTACAGTGAAAGCATCATCATGGACCATCACCATCAGACCCACTACCCAGTTCATGCTCTTCTACCTTGATGTATCACCTAACTGCTGACTTCTATGAATAGAAAAGAACTACTTCCTATTGGTTCTGGACAACCTCCCCCCCCAACACATACACACATTCATCTAGCCATGGCTTTCAAATTGTAGTCTGTTATGGAGAACACTTGAAAGACCATGGAAAATATGTATTACATAAGAATAGTCTCAAGCCAGACAAGATCCCAGCATAGAGTGGGGGAGGGGGATGGGGTATGAATGACCTCTCACCCCTAGCTGAAGGAGCTATTGACATTTGATAGCTGCTGAGAAAGAAAAAAATCTGAGTTTTTAAAGGTGTGACCCCAGGTAGTTGATTACACCTCAGGCCAGTCCCAACATCCAAGAGTATCTTTGGGTAACACAAATTGGATTTGAGTTAAAAGAAACAAAAAGAAAGATTTGGAAGGAGTTGGGGGAAGGGAATATGGTCAAACATTGTATGAAAGTCTCAAAGAATTGATAAAAATATTATTTAAAATATATATTCACATTTAGTATTGCTAATAGCAAAGAGTGAAGACAATCCAAATGTCTACCAACTCATAAACAGAAACTAAGCAATGACCTAAGTAATAGACTATTATTTAGACATAAAATGGAATTGGACACTAATATGTGTGATGATATACATGGCCCTTATGCTCAGTGAAAGACACCAGACACAAAGTAAAAGAGGATTCATGTTGTGTATGGCTGAAGGGAGAAAAGGTGATAGCTGAGGAGTACAGGGTCTATTTCTGAGGTGATAAAAATGTAAAAACTTTTGTGTTGATTTACACAAATCTGTAAATGTATTAAAAACCACTGACTAGTATAATTATATATTTTAAATAGGCATATTGTATGTATGCTAGTTATATCTCATAGAGTGCCAAAGATTTTAAAAAGCATACAGACTTCTCAAAAAAAAAATCATCATGTTGATCAGCCCTCAAAGCAGGGCTTCTGGTCCAGTAGATCCGGAGTGAGAACAGGATTTGCACCTGTAACAAGTGTGCCACTGATACTGGTTCTGTTGGCTCTGAGAACTGCACTTCCAGAACCACTCTTCTCTCACATTCAGAGTCTGACTGCCCCTGTTCTCTGCTCTCTGACAATCTGTATTTCTGGTTTTGTATTGGCCACCCTCAGCATGGGAAAGGGAAGGCTTCTGATTCGTCTGTTGTAAGGAGGGTTGTAACTTGATGACAGGTCACGTTTGGTTGATATCTCTGTGAGGCCTGCCTTTTTCTAAAGGGAAACAGAAGAGAAGTGGATCTGGGGGAGAGAGGAGGTGGAGGAGATGGACTGGGAGGGCAGGAGCGGGAGAAACTGCTTATTGGGATGTAATATATGAGAATAAATAAAATTTAAAAAAATAAAAAAGAGCTGTAGACTCTAAATGCAGATTAAACCTAGGTCTCTGTGGGGAAGTCACTCTTCCAGAAAGTGCATGAGACTATTATTTCAGGACAGTTGGTATAACTAGCTCAGATGTGAAAAATATCCAAGCATCTTGGCTGGAAACCTGTGCATCCATCATCACCTATTCTACTTTGAAGTTAATATAGTCTTCACTTGAAGGGCCCTGTCAGGTATTCTGTATAAAAATCCTTAATACTATTATAATATCATCTGTCATCTCACAATTTCCCTTCCACAAACATACTCTGAAGAAAGTCATAAGAGGTGTGTTCATGAGTTTAATCGTAAGATTGTTCATCATAAGCTGTACAAAAGCAACAATTTAGAAACCACTTGATGTTCTATCACAAAAAGCGGAACATCACATGATGCATGTGTTTCCCATCACTTTCTAGGTAAGCTTTGTGTCTGAGAAGCAGGTAGACTGAGAGTCACTGTGAGGCTGGCACAGAGTTCCTGGTAACTACACCTCGCTTCTCCTGTTATTAACTTTTTTCATTAGTGTGGTACATTTGTCACAATTAATGGATCGATGCTGATAAATTATTAACTAAATGCCACGCTCTACTCCAACTTCCTTGCTTTTTACCTGACATTCCCTTTATTATTCAGGATGCTATTTGACATTTTGCAACCCAGCCTCAGACTTTGTTTCCACGACCTTGAGCATTTGAAGGACGACTGGTGGGGTGTCTTGTGGATCCTCTGCCTCCTTGAGCTTGTCTGGGGTTTCTCTCATGAGAAACTCATTAAACTGAGGCTGTGTGTGCTTTTGAGAAGCCTCCCAGAGGTAGAGAGCCAATCTCACCACACAGATTCCAAAAGCACAGACTATCAGCGGGCTTAGCACGAGCACGCTTCACTGTGATCACTTGGCAGCAGCACTCAGGCTGTTCCACCACACGGCTGCTCTCTTCTTTGCTCTTTTTTCCACACTGCACTCTTTGGAGGAGAGGCAGTAAGCTCAGTTCACACTCCAGGAATAGAGTCATGTTCCAGCTTCCCAAACTCAGAGCATCGACATGAATTATCTTTAATTCTCCCAGGGAGACTTGCCCCCCTCCTTTGTTTATTCAGTCATTATTGGCATCGGCCTGGACTCACAGACAGTGAACAGTGCTGTTAGGACTCAGTGTTCCTTTATCTGCCTGTCAGTCACTCCTCACAGGGAGCTCTTCCAGTTGGCTCTGGAACGCCCTTGGCTTCTCTCATTTCTTGAGTTGCGTCTCTTAGCACTTTCATTCTTTCTAGCACTTCAGGATGCTCCAGGCTCATGTATTTCTTGCCACAGGTCTAGAATCAGCCAATTCTTCCAGAAACCCTGGTTTTGTTTTGTTTTCTGTAGTACAATATCAGAAACCAGTACCTAGGTGCTAAATGTACTTATAGATATCAGGATAACAAATTTTATATCATCAAAAATTCTAAGAGGATATTTAAGTCAAACAAAGCATTAAGAGAAAATCAGCCAAACGTTAAGTAGTTTACAAAGCATTATAATTGTATACATTCCTTCAGATATATGGAAGAAAATACATTAAAGTACAGTAGGTGTTACTTAACAGTGGGTGTATTCCAAGAACGCATCATTAGGGGATTTGTCATTCTGTGAATATGACAAATAGAGCATATTCATAAGCCAGGATGAAATAGTGTACTATATTATGGCCACACAGCACACCCTGCTGTATGTGTGGTCCATGTTTGCTGAGGTATTATTTTGTGGCATATGATTGCACTAATGACTGTCTTCAGGCATCTGATGATAGGTAATTTTTATTTTCTTTGTCTTGTATAACTACAATTTGAAGGTTTCTGTAATTGCCATGGGTTCATTAGGAAGTACCTGTCCATGATTGATCAATGGTCACGAGTTCCTGTTGACAGAGCTAGATTTAGCGTCTAAAGCAGGGATTCTACTTCAGCTTTGTTCCCATAGCACTGGGCCCAGGCTGTACTGGACCTCAGGGTAAACTGAAGACAGCTTGGGAGTCACACATGATGATGGGATAAGGGGTGGGAGGGTGGTTTACCTTGAATAGACCAGGGTGAAGAAATGGATACCATATATCACTGAAGAAACTGACTGCAATGCATTTTCCTCTCCCCAAATCTCTCAATCTGCTTTTTATGACTGCATCTCAATACCTAAGCCTGGGTACTTTATAAAGAAAAGAGATCTGTTCAGTTTATATTCTGGGGACTCACGGGCATGGTAGTGACAGGATGAGAGTGTATACAGGAACAAGGGATCACACTGCCACACAGTAACCGAGAAAACAACTCAGGAGACCTGCTCTTCATCCTAATAACTTTCTCTTGGGAGAACTAATTCCACCTCATTAACTTCCTTAATCCTTCCCAAGGGCATGCCCGCAGCGACAGGGCCCCATCTTGTGAAGGCCTGGCCACCTCTACACTGCCACACTGATGAACAAATCTCCAACATATGAACCTTTTTGGAAAACCACAATCAAATACATGAAAAAAAATAAAAACCACTAAATGCTAAAGCCCAAACTTCACACAAACATGAAATATTTTTTTCAGATTATTTTATATTATAAAAAGCTATAAATACTCAATGAGTCTACATCTGTTCAGTAAACCATACACCCCTGACTCCTACCAAAGTTGAGGAGCCCTGGACTGTATCTCCCAACTGCAGAGAAAAGCTTCAAATAGCTGTGCTTAAGGTGAGACCCGGGGTTGGGGATTTAGCTCAGTGGTAGAGCGCTTGCCTAGCAAGTGCAAGGCCCTGCGTTCGGTCCTCAGCTCCGGGGGGAAAAAAAAGGTGAGACCCAGGGAGCCATATACTGTTGCTGTGTTCTGCAAGTCTATGCCCCCTCAAACATAAATAGGATGAATAACTTTCTAAAAGAAGACCAAGAATCTCATTCATGCCTTTACATGGGAATGCACAGGCGATGTCATGTATTGGTTTACCATTTATGTATGTATGTATGTACGCATGTATGTATACGTGTATGTAGGTCATATTACTGTAAAAACTCATGGAACCATTTTATTAATTCTGGAGTTAAAAGTCACACCACATATTCCATTCCAGCTGTTAGGTCAGTTAAAACAAACTGATGTATCCCCATGTTAAAGAGAAAGCATGCCATCTTACTGGTTCACTTATTGATGAGGTGGGATTTTATATGAGCGGTTCTAACTTGTATATTTGTTGTTTATGCGCCCATACAATAACACTATGGTAGTTGTGTTCCTCATAGTAGTCTCAACCTGGAAACATCTCAAATGCCTGTCAGCAGGAAAACTGGTGAACAAATTACGGTAAAACCGTACTTTTTAGTTCCCTACTATCACACAACAAACTTCAAGACTGGAGGCATTTCTCACTATTTTGTAGACTTGACATGTTCAGCTGGTAGCTTATGTGGCTACATTGGATTCAGAGAGCATGGCTGGACCTGGGACACCTAAAATGGCTTCTTTAAACTGTCCGGCATCTCCGCTGCAAGGAATGAAATGGGGCAGCCCCCTCGGAAACCTCACGTGGCCAGTTTCACATAACTGAGTACAGTCCTGCTGGATCCTAAGAATTGTTTCAATTAGTGATACCTTCTTATAAGCACATGCTTTGTCCCAATTACATATTATTGCTTCATCTAATTCTCAAAAGAGCTATGAGGCACAGATTATTATGATTACTATTCTATTTTACAGTAAAATTGCATGAAGTTCATTCAGAGAGACCCAAGGTCAGGGCTGAGGATATGGCTCAGTGGTAGAAAACTTGCCTGGCACATGTAAGTCCATGAGTTCAAAGCCCCAACATGGAAGGAAGAAAGGAAAGAAATAAGGTTAAAGAATAAGAAAGGGAAGAACAAATTCATCCATCAATATCATGTCCAGGTTTAAGAGCTCAGTGTTGTGGCATGATATTTATAGCTCCTGTTAGGATCTCTCCCACTCCAACTTGCCTGGCAATGCAACGCCCCCACACATGCCTAGGTCAGTGGCCTACACTGGAACTCACTGGATTTCTGAGCCGTATTTAACTGGTTACTAGGCAATGGGGCATCATACATAAGTTTAAGTGTGAATAACTGGAAGGTTTAGTCCCACCAGGCCTACCTGCCTTTTAAAACAAAATCTTACCGACTCAACTGTGTGTATAACTGGTAGGACATATACATTCACTCTCTAAGTCTTTGTTGACCATGTCTTAAGTGCCATCTACCAGGATGTGGGATATGGCAATGAATAAAGATACCCTCTGCCATAAGTGAGCGTCTAGCCTACTTTGCTTGGCATAAAGTGGGGAGCACAGAGACTGGCAAAAGGCAATGTCAGATGCTGGTGAATTCAACGATGGGAAGGGAAAAGACGGAGAATGCCCTGGAGATGAAGACTCTACTGCTTTCCACTAGTTGCTCACCGGGAGCTCCTCACAAGGCAATGCTTCGGCCATGTTGGACCTCAGGGCTGAAAAGTCCAGACAGAAGAAACAACAAAGTCTAGAGTAATTTAAATGGCCCAAGTGAAAGGAAAGTGAGAGTAGAAGGAAGACAAAATACTGGGCCTTTCAGGCAGAGGGGAAAGTTTTAGATTCTATCTGAAGTAAGATAAAGAGTCAATGCAGTTTTGAAGAATTCCACAAGCCAATCAACGGTTTTAGAGGATGATTGGGACTGCTTGTGATAGGAAAGGAAGTAGCAATGAATGCAATTAAGAGGTTACTGCAGCAGTCTATTGAATGGAGGCCTGGAGAGCCTCGGGAACTACAGTGGGAACAGTGATGAGTTGACTGTTGCATATATTTCAAAAGAAGAGCTAAATGGATTTGTTAATGGGTTAGATGAAAGATATGAGACAAGCTATGAATATCTCAATGTTTTCAACCTGAGAGGCAATCAATGAAGAGAGACAGAAAATGTACAGCAGGAGAAGATTTCAGCCTGTGGCTGGGGAGGTCTAAGGCCCTGTTGGGAAAGCTGTTACTGTTGTTCGGTTATACGGACATGTTAAGCCCATCAAATTGCCTCCTAAATGTTTCTGTTTAAGCCCATAGATTAGTGTTGCTCTCAGCTTTGGCCTGAGAAGCTAATGTTCTCAGTGTGTAGTGGTTACTACAGAGACTCATATGTCCAAAATGATGACAATAAGTGAAGAATGATGGGACATTTCTACACCTTCTCCTAGGCTCAGGGAACATTATGGAAAAGGGGACAGAAAGACTGTAAGAGCTGGAGGAGAAGTAGCAGTGTTGTGGTGCACTGTCTTCCAGGTGTGCCATGCCACTCTACTCACGAACTCACAAGGGCTGTGATTACCTGCACAAGATTGTATCATTAACATGGGGAGGAGAGGGTCACAGATAGGACCCATCACAGATAGGAGGAGAGGAACATAAGATCCCACCTCCCTGAAGAACTAATGGCAGTTGTTTTTTTGGTGGTGAAAACACTGGTTAATTGTTCATATTCTTGTAAATTACTGCTCTTCATGAAAGCAACCCTAATTAAACTTATTGGGGAGTACACACACACACACGCACACACACACACACACACACACACACACACACACACACACACAAATTCAAAGTAGAAACAGAACTGGCTTGGAAGAAGGAGATCAGTAGAAATGAGACGGGGTCGAGTTAATGGGAAGTAAATATGAGTAAATACATTATATACATAATATATGAAAATATCATAATGAAACCCTAATCATGCATAACTAATATGTAATTAGGAAAACAAATAGAAGCAAACAGAAAAGGAGAGTACAAAGAGGAGTCAGTGTTTAATAACATGAGAAAGACAATTCTATAGATAGATCAATTAGGATGAGCCCCAAGAATTGATCTTGGATATACTAACACAGAAGTCTACGGCAATCTAGCAAGATCTGTTTTAGCAAAGAAAACACAAAAGCTCAATAATGGAATGACTTCCAGTATCCATCTTCCCATGGCAACCTGATGGTATAATATACACTGGAATTACTCTTTGTCAGAGTGATGGAGAAAACATTCTATAGGTAGGCTCTCTGAGGAAGAGAGCTGAAGATGAAGATCATCAATCACACTGAGGAAAGTGGTACTGGCCAGGAGCCTCATTTCCATGAAAGTCCTGTCATAGTCATGTGGGGAAAGGGGCTGGAGAATGAGGGATGTGACCTGGAGAAGCACCAGAAGCTTCCATCAACAGTGCCTGCTAATGGGGCACATGCCTAATGGGAGCAGGCCAACACCCTGCTGGTACCCTGGTAGACACTGTAAGAGACTTTAACAGTTCTGTGTTTGGAAGAACCTCTAACAGTCATTCAGTGGTGAATGAAGAGTCTTTCCAACCAATGATGTTTGATCAAAGAGATAGTCATACCTAAAAACTGAAGTTTAGTTGAAAAATGGTATTGTACATAAGAATTATCTCTAAATAAAGCTGATATCTGGATAGATACTCTAAAACTATAAATTTATAGGGGAAAAGATAGGAGATGTGATCTTAGGATAAGAAAATATTTCTGAGACATGACACTGCACAGTCAATAAAGGAAAAGTCAAATACATTGAATATCAAAAATTAAAGTTCTTATTCTTCAAAAGACAGCTAGGAGATAAATGCATAAGAAAGAGAAACGCAGACTAAGAGAAAAGATTTGAAAATCATATATGCAATAAAGAACTTGCATCTGGAATATCAAACTTCTAAATTCTCAAAGATTCATAATAAAAATAATTAGCAAAATATGAAACAGATATTTCACCAAAGAAAGCTACAGAGACGACACAAAAGCACAAGGAAAACCCACACTGTTTTCAGTTGTTGGGACAATGAAAGTCATAATGTGATACCACTCCACTAAAATGACGTACCACATCAAGTAATGAGTGGAGAAGTAGGGTCTTTCACACACTATAGATACAATGATAATAGCCATTTAAGAAAAGCATTTGAAGTTTTTTTTTTTTTTTTAAAGGCAAGTAAAGAGATACTAACCCACTCAAACACGTGGCTCTGGCAGGCCTTGAACTTCTCCCCATTCCCTCTGCCTTTTTTTTTAATTATAAAGGAATTTTTTATTCATTTTATATACCAACCACAGATCCCCCTTTCTTCCCTCCTCCCGCCCCTTCAGCCTCCCCCCCCACTAACCCTCCCCCATTCCCTCCTCCAACAAGGTATGGCCTCCCATGGGGAGTCAGCAGAGCCTGGTACATTCAGTAGAGGCAGGTTCAAGCCCCTCCCCCTGCATCAAGGCTATGGAAGGTATCCCACCATAGGTAGTGGGCTCCAAAAAGCCAGCTCATACACCAGGGATGAATCCTAATCCTACTATCAAGGGGCCCCTTATGCAGATCAAGCAAAACAACTGTCTCACTTATGCAGAGATCCTAGTCCAGTCCCGTGGAGGCTCCACAGCTATTGGTCTAAAGTTCATCTTGAGTTCCCACTAGTTTGGTTTGGTTGTCTCGGTAGGTTTCCCCATCATGACCTTGATGCCCCTTGCTCATAGAATCCCTCTTCTCGCTCTTTGACTGGATTTATGGGACCTCCTGAAACTAAAAAGCTTCTGTAAGGCAAAGGACATGGTAAATAAGACAAAATGACCACATACAGAATGGGAAAAGATCTTTACCAACCCCACATCTGACAGAGGGATGATCTCCAAATTACATAAAGAATTCAAGAAACTAGACATCAAAATACAGAACAATCTAATTAAAAAATGGGCTACAGAGCTAAACAGATAATTCTCAACATAAGAATCTCAAATGGATAAAAGACATTTAAGGAATTGCTCAACATCCTTAGTCATCAGGGAAATGCAAATCAAAACAATTCTGAGACACCATCTTACACCTGTCAGAATGGCTAAGATCAAAAACACTGAAGACAGATTATGTTGAAGAGGATGTAGAGCAAGGGGAACACTCCTCCACTGTTGGTGGGAGTGCAAACTTGTACAGCCACTTTGGAAATCAGTATGGCAATTTCTCAGAAAATTGGGAATCAATCTACCTCAAGACCCAGCAATACCATTCTTGGGCATATACCCAAAGGATGCTCAATCATACCACAAGGACACATGCTCAACTATGTTCATAGCAGCATTGTTTGTAACAGCCAGAACCTGGAAACAACCTAGATGCTCCTCAACCGAAGAATGGATAAAGAAAATGTGGCACATATACACAATGGAGTACTACTCAGCAGTGAAAAACAGTATCATGAAATTTGCAGGCAAATGGATAGAACTAGAAAATATCATCCTTAGTGAGGTAACCCAGACTCAGAAGGACAAACATGGTATGTACTCACTCATGAGTGGATATTAGATATAAAGCAAAAGATAATCAGACTACAACCCACAGCTCCTGAGAAGCTAGCTAACAAGGAGGACCAAAAGAGAAACACATGGATCGCCCTGGGAAGGGGAAATAGATGAGATCTCCATGAGCAAACTGGGGATGAGAAAGGCTAATGGAGGATAGGGGATGAGGGATGAGAACATAAGGGAATGGGATGGTTGAGCTGAAACTGGGACAGAGTGGGAGAGCAATTAAAGAGATACCATGATAGAGGGAGACATCATGAGGATAGTGAGAAACCAGGTGCTAGGAAAGTTCCCAGGAATCCACAAGAATGACCCTAGTTTAGACTACTAGCAATAGTCCCCTTCCCCTTCTCCCTAGTTCCCTATCTCCTTTTGCACCACATCTTAGCCCATCCTAACACAGACCTCCCCTTCTTCTCCTCTTAAAATGACACCTGCAAGGTCATTTGCTGCTGTTTTCTACCTGAGTCAGAAAGCAACCACTTTAACTTTTCTTCCCCACTTAATAAAGGATCTCTCTGTGAAAACAGTTGTTTGGGTGTGGTTTGTGCCTAATCCAGGCCCCAGGAGGAAGTCCTCCACTGTGCAGGGGGGTCTCCTTCAGTAAGTATACACTGTAACATGCAGCAGATATTTTACTTCTAGGCATCATACAAAGAAGGTACATAGCAGCTGAACCTGCAGTTTCCAAAAATAAAGAAAATTTAATCTGTTGATTTACAAATGAATGTTCAAACTGTGGTGTGACCCATACACTAGATTATTATTCAGAAAAAAATAATAATAATGTTATTGACTTAACATTCTCCCTGAACTGACTACAGGATAATGACATTGAGTAACAGGAACAAGACAAAAATCAAGTCAAACTTATGATCCCATTTAAAAATATTCTAGAAAATGTAGACTCTTGAATAGTGACAGAAAGTAAATCAATGGTTGGTGAGAAAGTAGGGTGAGGAGGGGAAGGCTGGTCATGAGGCAGAGAATACAAATGGCATGAGAAAAATCTTTAGGGGCAACTACAATATGGTTCATAGATGTATGTATGCATAGTTCAAAACAAATTTCTTTAAACATGTGCAGCTTGTTGAACATCAATTATGTCTCATAAACTGTGATAGGAGAAAAAAACCTGGGAGAATGGTATAAATGATATAAACAGAAACAGACAATAATTTTGAGGAGTTATGCCAACAGGCATATCATGTCTAACATGCAGTCTGTGAGCAACATGCACCCTAGAATAGCCATGAATTGTACCTGTTACTCAACATCATTACCCTGAGGTCAATCCACAGAGAACTCAAGTCAATGGCATATTCTTTTTTTCTTGTTGAATAGTAATTCATTCTATGTGTCATACCACAGTTTAACCATTTACCTGTAAATCAACAGATTAAAACCAAAAACTTAATGAAAACATTATGAGATGATCTGTGATTTTTTTTTTCATAATTTGATTATGTGATTTTCAAATGCAAACTTTCTAGATGAAATCATGTTGCAATGTCAAAAGGTTGGATACACTTGGGAAAGTGATTTAAGGTAACAGGGAGGGAAGCAAACTTAGTTTTAGCTTTTCTTTTTTAGATGGGACACATTCCAGGAGACATATTTGTCCACTAATCCAGTAGGAAAGAAAACTTAGTAATAAAGGAGACACCTGTAGCAGTGGTAATCCTGAGCAGACTAGAAGAGATGGAGACTGACATACAAGCAGCAGGGGGGACCAGAGAGTACACAGCTCAGGTGCCAGAAGCAGATGGACATCGATTGGCAGCTGGGCAAGTTCTCTTTGGACCATGCTTCTTTTGTTTGGAATTAACTTTGGTGCTTCCCTATCCCATTTGCCTTCTCAACTCTTTAACTCTTGGCCATACTTGTTTAGGCTTCATACTCATCAACATGCGCATCTACTGCATTTGGTTATAATTCCATCTATTTACGACCTGTATCTGTGAGCATTTCTCCTGCTTATCCCCATACACCATTCTCCATCCTGCTTCCTGGGAGGCAATCTGCTCTCAGACTTCCAGTAGGGCTGGGTCAGTGAAGGCCACTAACTAGTCTAGCAAAGACAGCAAGGTCAGCATTTACTCCCTTGGTCCTTTTCAGCCACTCACCCACCTGCTGAGTGTGTATTTCAACTTGAAGGTCGTAACACAGCTGTGTGTCTACTCTCTCCTACTGGGTTTTAGTCACTAACTTCCTCAAGTCCTCAAGGTGGGGTAACACCTCTATTAGTAGCCTTAAGGTAGACAGGCTTTTGTGATTCTCTTACTCTGCCCTCTTACATGTAAATAAAGTTTTTATTAACACACCCCTCCTTAGGATTATCCTAATTTGTGTGCACCATCTGTTTCCTGCTGGGACTCTGATAGAATACCTGTTTGTGAACAATGATTTAATAACTCTGAATTCCATTACAGCCTCAAAACAAAAACAGCCATGGGCCAGCAGCATCACCATCCTCTGGGTGCTTGGTAGAAATGCATAATTCCAGGTCCCAGACCTGCTGGATCCCAGTCTAGAATTTGAAAATTCCCTGGTGGTTCTTTTGTGAGCTGCAACCCAAGAAGCATCACATTTTTTTTTTTTTTCTAAATTTTATTAAAGATTTTTGAGAGGAAAAAAAAGTCACGAAAGATTCACTCAGACTAGTTCAGGTTATGGGATCTCACATCTCAGGCAGTAAATGAGAAAGTGTCTGTCTCAGAAATCTAATAGGACCATGAACAATTGTTAGCTTATTACTCTTGAGAATAAGGGGTCCCTGAAATAAAATGGGTTATTGAAGCATTGCTGATACTATCCCTCAAAGGACTGCTTCTAACACAAGTTTCCAGAGCTCCCAGCAGCAAGGGCAAGTACTATTTGGAAAAGTATCTGTTAGACCAAAAGAAGAAAGAACGTTTTCTATTAAAAGATTAGAGGAAGGTATACATTGTAGTGAATCTTCACTGGCTTTAGCAAGGACGGGTAGGGCTATGTGAAGAGAAAACCGCAGAGGTCAGCCAGCACAGAGAGGTCAACATGGTTTCTGGATGGATTGGTGATATAAGGTGTAGGTTTAGGTTTTAGCATACATTCAAGAATGTAAAATGGTCTTTTGCCATTTTCCCCATCTCCCTTCCCTTCTAGCCTTAGAGCCTTCTAATTAATGTCTGAACAAACATTGGAGAAACTTTTTCTTATCAAACTTCAAGAACACAAATACTAGAGAGTCAATTTAGGAAAAAAAAGGTCAAGCACAAGAGTGAGTCGGGAGGTGCATTAGTTTTGTTGCTACTGTGAGCAGACGCCCAGCAGAAACAAGGAAGTACTTACGCTGCTCATGGTTTGCGAGGTTTCAGCCCATCATAATGTGAAGCTATCACAGAGGTACTCACACCATGGCACAGCAGCCATGCTTTAACAGAAGAGGCCAGAACTTGCCCTGAGACCCATTTCTAAACAGACTTCATCTTCTGCAGTTCTACCATTCCCCAACAGTGCATTAAAAATTTTGAATTTTATCAATGGATTCAAATGATTCATAATCTATTTGTCCTTGGAAACAATTTTACAGACATACTAAGAGGTATGCTATAACTTAAGCAGGAGCTTCTCAATCCAATCAAGTGGAATCGAGATGAATCATCGCATTAGGCCTTGTCCAGTCATCCCTAACTACAATTCACTATTCTCCACATTGCCTCGGCTCCCAAGAACCTCTAGATCTCTTAGGCATGTATTCTGTATCTTCCTGCCAGCATTCTCCTTCATTTATCTATTTATTTAATTCATAATCTGAACCCCTCCCCCTTTTTTGGCCCATCAATACACTCTCTGTTCTATCCTGTAAACTTCTTCCTTGGTATCTAAATTACAGCTGAGAGTAAGAATGTTACTTGTCTAATTTGTCTGCTTGGGCAAAGCTTTCAGCATCAGTGTCTCTCACATGCTAAACGAAGGGGTCTGCTGTCAATTGCTGAGTCAGCAGGCACTATGTGACGTGGAACGTATCTGCCCTAGGCTCTCTGATCAGCAGGGGCACTGGAAGACAATCACACCATGATTATGTCTCATCTTAAGTGATACAAAGCAGGCTTTCAAATCTTGGTTGCAGACTCCTTTCCTTACATCGCTGCCTCACAGGAACATCTGCATCCTTCGGCAGCCTCTGACATCAAGGCTCAGAGATTACTTCGTGTTCAGGGTATTTCAAGTGTTGTATAACAAAATTAATTACGTTTAATTAAACTTATCCATTTTTTATGGCCCCAAACAAATCCAGAATGCCATGTAAGCTTATGAGATGGCAGCTCTCCAAAGGCTTTTGCTTTCAGAGACTTATGTAATTTTAGGGATTATTTTACACTAGCGAGTCTGATGAATGGCCTTTCAGCCTTGGTTTAGCAGCAAGAATTAGTCTCTGGGTCCTAGAAAATACAAACTGTGTCCTTTTTCTTTCCTAAGGCCCTGCAATAGCTCCCTCCCTCAAACAAGCACCGTCCTTTCTCCATCAGCTCTTTTTATGACACACTAAAATTATGCATTTGGCCCCTTCTCTCAACTAAATAAATGGAGGCAGCAGAGGGAAACTGTCACTCACAGGTCGGGTACAGAGTGTGCGGCAGGGAAGGACTCACTAGCACACTAAACCAATAGCTATTCTCATTTATTACATGTTTCTCTCAGGTGGTGTGCTAACCCAGGACTCAGCGTGTTTCTTGTTCTGCAAGGGTAGGGGTACCTAATCGACTGCACCTTGGGCCTAGACCGAAGGAATACCTTTGTCTCTGGTCCACACTGTCCAGGGAATGGAGGTCTGGCAGGAGCTGCCAGAACTAACGTCTACCATGCACTGTTACCTTTCAGATAGTTTTCAAAATTAGCAAAGAACACACTGAACTGCTTAATAAGGATCTACTCAGTTCTACAGATAAAACATGATCCAAGGTAGTTTATGAAGCAAATGCCAAGGTAGTTTATGAAGCAAATGCCTTGTAATGTATCTATTTAGTAATTATATAGAAGCAGCCAATAGGCTTAATTCCTCTTCAGGAAAAACAACTAAAATGGGGCAGCATAAAATCAATGGTCAGCCTTCATTTTATGCACTCCTGTACTCAATGATCTTTGAAAGTCTTCAAGGACAACAGACTGTTTCAGAAACTCTAATTTCAAAATCTCAAGTTTTTAATCCCCGATTTCCTTTTCTGTTTACCCTTTCTTCTCTGTTAAAGTAATTACAACTAATTTTTATGTCCATAAACTCTCTCTCCTTCCTACAGAGGTGACAGAACAGTGTGTTACACTATACCTTTAAAAGCTCTCTTGGTTTAGGGTGGAAGGTTCTAAGAGACAAAGTCTTCTGGACAGGATAAGATTGCTTCACTCTTAAATACATAGCAGTTGTGACTGTCTGCACATGACTGAGCCACTCAACATTATATTATGGCCGAGCAAGGGGTACATGAGCCCCCAGTCAGAGCTCAACTACTTACAGCTCACAGATGCTAGGCGAGGAAGTCAGTTTCCTTTACAGATGCGTTCCCTTGTAAGTTGACCATACTCCAGTAGATGGCCCCGCACCCATGGACTTACGGTCAAATACTAATTGGACTTAGGAGGAGATGAAGTTGGAAGGGGGATATGAATAGGGAGTGGTGCCCAGGAGGAGCTGGAAGGAGAAGCAGTGGGTAAATTATGATTAAAATATACATGCGTATGAAATTCTCAAAAATTAAAAAAATATATTAAAAAGTAAATAAATTTCTCTTGGTTTTCTGTGAGTGGTCATTAAATCAAAGCCCTAATTATGAATAATAGGGAAGGTGCTATATTTGGCCTAAAGGACATAAAAGATGGATAAAATACAATCCTGTTCTCAAGGAAACTGTCAAATAACAGGGCAACATGTTCATAGAAAAAGGTTGATTATATCACACAACAGACACTATAACAGAAGAAAACAGAAGGGAAACATGCTCGGATCTACGGACTACAGAGAGAACTCCCAGGGAAGGTAGTTGAAGACTGTCATGGTAGAAGACTAGTTAAGAACCTCAGGGGTCTGGGAAAGTACCCATAAGACTCTAAACTCTGAGGAAAGGCTGAAGCTCTGAGAGGAAGCAGGACCAGTCACTAAAGAGGAAGAATCAACAGGAGCAGCCTGGGGAAAGCTGGCAGTCACTATGACTGTGGGAAGATGGTCACCCAAGAGGTCACTGATAACAAGGCAGATGACACAGTTGTTCTGAGCAAATACAGACAGCAGTTGGAAGTGCTGAGATACCCAGCTGTGGTGTAATCGATCTTCCTTAAGAGTCAGGACTGAATTTACAGCTATTACTAAAAATTAGTCTTGGTATGAATGGGATAGGAAGATTAAGAAAAGAATCCCGAGAGTGACAATCTATATTAAATCAATCATTTCACGTCAATGCCCAGATATTTCCATGTTTTCTTTTTGAAAACTGATAGCATTTGTATCAAAACAGAGGTTCTGTCTCATTTTCTTACTATCAGGAACTAGGTGGAGACCCATGGCACCTGCTAAAAAGAGCACATGAAGAATGTCTTCAGAATTCTAGTGAATTTATAAATAACTGCCAGTAACCTGCAAGTATAAATGCAATGTGTTACTTTTGAGTAGGCTAACTTAACAATACAAACCCTGCTTCAGGAGTTTGTCACATGTTTTAATTTTATGAATCTATCCTTGAGTGTCTTTCATATTACTGGACATAATGAAAACAATAGTACTTTACATTATAGGAAATATGTTTATTTTTTCTGCACTCAATTAAAAAATACTCATTCTTTGTCAGGGCTGGTCCATTATATTGTTTCTTTGGAGATAATGAAATATACATAAAATTATTATCCATTTAACAATAACATTAAAATTTCTGAATTGTATGAAAAACGGGTATGAACAAAGGATCCAGAACCTGCCTGTAAAACACAGAAACAGGGACTAGGTACACAGCTCAGTAGTAGAGCACTTGTCTACCATGTGCAAGGCCTTGGTTTAACCCTCAGCACTATGAAAACAAACAAAATAAGCATTTCCAATGGTGGGTAATAGGAGCCTACTGATAAATTCTAACAGAGCACATACTGCAAAATGGTAAAGTGTACAATACATCCTTACTTTGAGTATGTTTCTTGATGTTTCAAAATCAGTTTGTGAGAAAGAAACCCAGAGATGTGATCACTTCTGTTAGAGAATATATCCTCTGAGAATGGGACACATAGTCTAAGTGCCCCCAAGCTCTTTTCAACTTCTTGCCTACATAATGATGTCCATCAAAGTCCACGAAGGCACAGAGAATATTTAGTTTTGACTTTTGAGCAGGTGTAACACCAGCTCTTCATCCTCTGCTAAGGACAGGCCTGTATCCAAAGGCTCTAACGTTTCCCACTTGGCCTTCTTTCCATGATGACTTCTTGGTAGTACATCGTCCACTTCAGGGTTACTCCTTTTCCTCATTCCTTGCTTCTTCTTGGTGTCACTGGTGGGAACAAATCCAATGATTTACTTTATAAATAATTAACCCAGTATGAAGTCAACACATTTAAAATGGGACAGAATAACCCAAATGTAAAACAGATAGTTGGTAAGATGACATTATATGAGACAGAAAGAAACCAAAATACCATGACACCTATGTCATACACACACACACACACACACACACACACACACACACACACACACACACCTTCCCATTAGTGCATAGTTAGAGGGCCTATCATAAAACAGGCATATAAAGGGTACTGCATAAACTATATGGCAGTCAATATAATAATGACAAGAAGCTCTGGATATATTATTCATAATTTGAAGACACTGAGAAACTCCTTAGGTATGTCAGACTATAATATATCCCTTGTCTTAACATATCAAATTATCTCTATTTAAAGTTAAGCCACCCTTTAGATGGCAGGCTACATAGGCTATAGATACAGATAAGGGTATCAGGTACTACTTCTAATATTAGCTGGATTATGTTAAGATAAAGAGCCTAAAGTGTCAAAAAAGCACCAAATCAACTTCCTTCCTTTAAAACTGCAGACCTAATGTGCACATACAGTCTTAAGAAACTAAGTGCTGTTGGATAACCCTGTACACATCCTGCACACCAGTTATTAAAATAGAACTATCTTCTGAGAAGGGAAAAAAAATCACTAAGTGTATTCAATAAAGACAAAACACAGGGCAGATGAAAGGCTACTTGAGTTCAATCCTGGAAACTCACATGGTAGAAGAAAATTGCTTTCTGACTTCCACAAGTGGCCATGGCATAGTCGTAAATCAATAAACATATTTTAAAAAATCATAAACACTTTAAGATATCAGATTCAAGATGACACAATGGAGGGCATGGAGCAAGATGGCAGCTGAGTAAGAATGGCTGACAATCTCCCCTCCACCCACTCACCAAGTCGAACAGCTATTTACATGCTAACTGATCAGCACAGAGCTAAGGAAGTCAGTAATCACTTCAAAATAGCTCAATATAGTAAAAAGACATTTTTATAAACCTCATGGTAACCACAAAGCAAACATCTGTAACTGACAAATGCCAAACAGGAAATCAAAAATACAGCAACAACGCAATTCCCTTAACTACCAAGAAAGACTGTGATAGAGAAAGTAAACACAATAGTAGATATTTTATACAGAAAAATCCCCCAAATACCAACAAATTATTGGAACTAATCAGTAAACTCAGGAAAGATACAGAACGTAAAATCAACATACAAAACCCAACAAACAGCATTACTCTATCTAACAGTGAGTTACCCAAAATATAAATCAGGAAGCCCATCCTATTTATAGTTGTTCTAAGAAATAAAACATCTAAGAATAACACCTAAGGCGAAGTGGCTTGACAATGAGACACTAATGGAAAGCTTTTAATAAGGAAACAAAAAAGGAAAATTTGTTCTACATTCGTAAGAGTGGAAGAATCAATATTGTTAAAAATGTCCAAAGTGACTCCCAGAGTCAACATGATCTCCATCAAAGTGTCAATGTCATTCTGTACAGAAGTGGGGAAACAATTCTCAAATGTACATGGAACTAGGAAAAAATTCCTAAAATTTACATGAACCCACCATGAGGTGGGAGATGGGGAGAGAAAAGGGGGGAAAAGGAAGGCGGAAACTAGGGAGGGAGAGAGAGGGAGGGAGTGAGGGAGGAAACAGTAGCCAATCAAATAAACTCTGCAGTTTTATTATTTACTTAAAATTGTTCTGAGAATTAAATGAAACCAGGTAAATAAAAACATACAGTAGTTCTTAACACATTAACTTTCTGCCTAAAAATTATACCCATTCAAAAAATTCTCACAGTGGCTGTATATAATAACAACGAGCAAAAAATGCTACATAAATATCACATTATATTCCAACTACATGATGTATTAAAAAAAGAACGAATTGTTCAAGTTTGAATGGACTCCATTACTGTTTAGAAGATAGCCTGATATAAAAGTGAAAATGCCTAATCAGCATATCCATTTATAACCAGCTGGAAGCAAAACTATAGATAATTCCCCCATTTACCTCCCAGAATCCCAAATGCTCTGACTCAGCCACTTTCTTCACCAATAGGGAAAGGCAAGCTACAAACTATTCAAAGCCACAAACTGCTGAACTTAGAAAGGGTGCCTGAAGCAACCAACAAGAAAGACTTCAATAAGAACTCAACCAGCAAAGAATTAAGAGAATTCTTGTTTTTTAAAAAAGTAAAAGCTTTTTTAAAAGATAGTTAGTCACAATGCACTTAGGAGAGTGGGCAATTCTGTGCCAATCCCACTAGGTTACAGTGTTATCCATGACTAGATGATAAAGACACGCTGGGTTTGTCCTGCTTGCATGCTGAGTGCACCTGGGCGAGGCGCACAGAAAGCTTCATTAGTAGGCTCTGCTAACGTATCTTCCTCGTGTAATGTGCTCCTGCACACTATATTCTCTGCAGGAAAGACTGCTTCAGATTTTTTTTTTCCCAAAGGAAAATTGGATATGAATGTCGCCTATGTTCAATTAGCAACTGAAATTTTAGGAAGGCATTTTATGATTACTTTCTATAGCAAATAAGTGGTGGTATGAATAACAAATCATCTAGTAATAGGATGAGAATTCTATAGATAATCTGCCACAATTTAAGCTCTAAGAAATAGTAATCAGAAAAGCAACAATCTGGTTTCATCAGAAAAGGTCTCTTTCCAATGCCATGGTGTGCTAGAAGCCCTCAGTTGTTTCACACCCTGAGCTTGGTACTTGGTGGGAGCTCATTGGATCTAAGGAGGGACTGGGACTTCATCAGTTAGCAGACTATTATAGGCCATGTTCAATTAATTTCTTGGTTCTTAGATTATTTTCTACAAATCCTAGAAAGACAACTTATGGCCAAGAGTTGTATCAGGTAGCAGATAGCAGTTGTAATGGTTAATACTGACTGTCAAGTTGACAGATCTAGAATCACCCATGAGACAACCTGAGCATATCTATGATGGAGTTTCTCATTGGGTTAGGTGAGATGGAATAATCCACCCTAAACCAACTGTAACATTCCATGGGCTGGGGTCATGGACTGAATAAAACTGAAAACCTTCCGGGCATCAGTATTCACTCCTCTCTGCTTCTTGACTGCAGATGCAGTGTGACCAGCTTCCAATGATCCTGCTGCCATCTCTTCCCAGGCATAACTGATTGTGCCCTTAAAAGAACTCCAAGCTAAAGCAAACCATTCTTCCCTTAAGTTGCTTATTGTCTGGTATTTGGTCACATCGACAAGGGGAAAACAAAACAAAACCTCACACAACAACACAGCAACACATCACCAATGTCATTTAGCAAGTGATGGTAAAACATCCTGAAGATACTGAGGCTGGAAAAATGAAAATGCAGTTTACTCCAAAACAGAAATTCACAATATGAGTTCCATAAAGTAAGTGAACCCCAAAGAACTGAAGGGGGTAGAGCGGCACACAGCTACTGACAGCTAGTGGCCTTCAGGGTGCACAGAATATCTGGGTTTGAGTTCCATATTTTAACCTCCTATCAGCACCCCTATAAAGGATGGAAAGTGCTGGCATCTTTCCCCAGTCTTCAAGTGTTTGAGCCAAGGGTCAGGTAGGGCCATAGTACACTTGACAAAGCACATCATAAAATGTAAAAGGAAGGCTTAGCTTGGAGCACCAAAAGCCCCCCTATTATCAAAGTCAAAAAATTCAGAGATACTAATCTTTTAATAATCTAAACCATAGAGACTTCATTAGTAATGTGTACCTAAAGATCAAATCATACAACTAAGTACAGAGTAAAACATTGTATTTGATATGTAATATGACTAGACGGCAAGAGGGAAATCCAATGACTGTGACTTAACTGAAAACAGCAATACAAAAGCATCTCACAGTACCTAAAGCAAACACCTGAGCCAATTAGTTACTGGTAATTATGAAGAAAAGAGAAAAGTGGAATGTGATGTTTTAAATGCTAATATGTACTGATGAACTGATTTTTAAATGGGACATAACTTTCTTATTTCCTAAAATCTCTGAACCCCAAACTCAGAGATCTTCTAGAAGCTGAACTTATTTTTCTGTAGTTTTGATTTTCTGGCTTCAACATTTAAATCATTTTCAGACAATTTAAATTGCACCTCCTACAACAAAAACAGCATCTGTGTGAAATTCAAGAGCAACAAAGGATTGCGGGGCACGACACCCCAGTCTGCACACTGGATCAGCATCCCCACCAGCGCTCTCTAGTGGGAGTAAGGCATCTCTTCCCAGCTGTCATGTCTTGCATTTAGAATTCATCTCTGCTTCATCATCTTTCCTTCAAAGGTACACAGGTACTCAACTGGCCTATTAATATGGATCTTTCCCTTGAATTCAATACAGCTCAAATTGTTTATTAGTCATTTGGCACCTAGGATTGTTACTTACTTATACTAATGTGATTTTTCTCACCTGTATGCCATTTGGCAGCACCTTTAAAAAGTTTTAAAGTAAGCATGCCCAGAATTTTTTTTCTGGGAATCTTGCCCAAGGCAATAATTAAGGGTATGCTGAAAGATTTCTTAAGAAAGATATTTAACATAGAGCTATTTTTAATTTTGGAAAGTTAAAAACCCCAAAATCCAACCCTAAAGGATTAATTCATTAAATACGTTATAAAATTAAACATGAGATATTAATTAGCTACTGCAAAATTTTCTTTATGAAAACTGGAAAAAAAATAAGAAACCAACACAGAATGAAGACTCATCCACATTTTTAAAATGTTATGTGTGGAAAATGATTTGGAGGTTTATTTTTAAATGTCCTTTTTTGCTAATACATATATCTTCTGCTTTTTCTGTAACCATCCTATATTAGTCTTTGAAATAAAAATTAAATTCGAAGTTCTAAGAAGCTAGGTCATGCTAATTATTCTTTGTAATTCCACAAAGCTTCAAAGCACACAGTGTGGGGCGGGGGGAGGTTCCCATCGATAGCCTAACTTAGCACAGAAACAGGGGAATGGTAATGGATGATGGGTTATTTTCAGTAGTTTTTTTTAAAAGCTAGGAATTGCAGTGCACCCCTGTGATCACAGCACTTGGGAGGCTAGGGAAGTTGCTTTGCAGGTTGAGGTCTGGGCTATATAATGAGATTCTGTCTCATAAACAACAGAAGAAATAAAAAATATAAGCTAAATTACATTCTAGCCTTTGTTTAGGCCCCCAGAGCATCTCATCTTCTTCCTGCAGTCATGTGTCACCTTTAGCCTACTTCTTGCTAATTGGATCCTGTAGTGGACTAGAATGGCTATAGATTCTTACATGCATAACCTACCATGAAGTTAGCATCAGTCAGGACACATAAATAGGCAGAAGAGTGGATGAAAAGTAGCTGAAAATCTCCTCTGGCAGTAATACAGATAACTATAGGATCATTATTATACTATTAGGTTACATATTTAATTGCATTAATTGCCTAAAGTGTTCATGATTCAAATACTAGGATAAATTATTCATTCTTTTCTTTTTTTAATTTTTATTTTTTATTAAGAAATTTTCTATTCATTTTACATACCAACCACAGATCCCCCTCTCCTCCCTCCTCCCACCCCCACCCCCCATTCTGTTTTTAGAGAAAGCTTTCAACAGTTCTTCAGACCTTCATTCAGAGAGAGCTTTCCTAATACTTCATCGAAAGTGCACTTCAATCCTGCCTTCACCGGTTATTTCTTTCAAGGCCCTCATGACCGACTGTGTCCTACTTTCTGCTTGTTTCTTTATGATCTGTCTGTCTCCCAGTAGTATAGGCTCTATGAGAGCTAGGGTCCATTCTTTTTCACTCTCTGCCTACTATAGAGTCAATTTTCAGTTTCTTAATAGCTACATGCATAGAGTAAATGCTGAAGAACCAAAAGAAGGCACTACCCTCTTTTTGTAATATGGACATACTCTCTGTATATCAAATACATCACATGGCATTAATTTCACTATATCTTTCATTTCAACCAAAGCAGTAGAATATTTTTGCAGACTATTTTAAATGTAGGGGCTAACATTTTGAATATCAAGCACTTAATGAACAATTCTGAGATGGAAAATAATAAAAGGAGACATTCCAGAAAACATTACAGTCTATCAATTGCATTCTGATTTAGAATCTCCTACCAGCTTCACCTTTACTAATTACAATGATTACCATACATCACTGACCCCATTGAATTTCATATCTAGCTTCCTTTTTACTCTCATTAGATCTTCAACAATAATCTTGCAAGTTAAGCTTTATCATTTGGTTGACTGTGAAAACCACACAGAGCTTAAGTAATATGTCTAAGCTCCACAACTTGTAAAAGAAATTAAAATTCAAAGCGTTGACTGCAGAAAAGCCAAGAGTTGTTCTTGTTTTAACACAGACTTAACTTCCCCAAACCCATACTTCTTCTCATGTTGCAAAGTTTATGTCAATATCCAAAACTACATGGAGTGATGCATGTGAGCAAACATTCAGTAGTCTCTTGGTTCACAGAACCTCATGTAGCTCACATATCACCACTTGCTAGAGCAACTACTTTTGTACTATCAATGTTTATGAGATCATTCTGCAGAACCAGATAGAGTTTAAATTCCCGTGTATTGATAGAGTGTGGGAGCCCAAATTACTCAGGGTGAGAGAATCTGAGCTTGCTTTACCCAGCAGGGCTGCATAACGGATGATTTGGCCACAGGCATGTTTACCAGGTGTTTGGAAGTCTGCACATGGCTCTACGGTGTGCTCTGATTTTGCAAGAAGGAGGTCTTTTGCCTCTCCCCTTGGCATATCATAAAAAGTCCTTTCAAATAAACCTGTTGGGTATTGACCCAGGTCCTCCCGAAGCTCTCCTGTGTTTCTCTCTTTTTAATCGTCATCTAGGTCTCTCTTTCTGTCTGATATTTTCTTATCCCTCTCTCCTCCACCTAAAAATCCTTCAAAAGGTAGGAGCTGGACTCCCACAATAGGGAAAGGCAAAGAGGGGGAAATTGACTCAATGATATATTTTTCCATCAATAAGAAACAAGTTTATTATGCTGCAGTTCTTAGGAAGCTTTAGCCAGCACTTACAGGAGTCAGAAGTGTGGGTTTGGGGGAGACAACTACATATTACAATAGCAAGAACAAAAAAAAAACTGGTACCTGTTGTGAACATAGTTAACTGATCACATTAAACAGCATATTTTAAAATAATGTAGGGGATTGGGAAAACAAAAAACAAAATAACAACAATAACAACCCAGATCAGAATGTCCTTTAACTGGAAAACTACACTCCCTGGGGTACAAGGTTGTTTCAGTTAGAACTACTATACCAAGCTTTAAGAATGCTTCAAGTGTTATAAGACATGGCTTTAATCTAGGCTAGAAGACAAAGATCTGCTAAGAAAACTTGTCCATCTCTGCTGTATGCAGTGCTTTCTTGGAATACAGCATAGTGGCATGAACTCCCGTGGATATTAGGGCAAGTAGTTTACATAAGCTTGACTTTGGAAAAGAGGATGTATTGTATTAGAGCTCCTGCACTGAAGAAGGCTCTGTGTGTGTGTGTGTGTGTGTGTGTGTGTGTGTGTGTGTGTGTGTGTGTGTTTGTGTTCCATCATAAAACAGAAGATCAACAGCACAAAGAGCCACTGAAAGAACACATTTTATTGCAGCATCCATACACATCTTCAACTTCTTTATTTTCCTCCTCTCTTTCTCTTTTAGAATGCACAGAAAAGAAATTGAGCAAATCTGCAGACTGGTCTGATGGCCAAGAAGATGAGGTAGGTATTTAGAGGTATAGAAACAAATATTCCTTTATACAAAATCCCTGAAGATTCAATTGTCTGTGGAAAGCTAGTGTAGACCAAGTTCAGCCATCTCGGTGCTCAGTTAGGGTCTCTATTTGTACAAAACTTTCCTCAAAACTAGTAATAAATAAACATGTATGAATTCATTTAAAAACATTCTCCAAAAGTTTTGCACCTAACCTCATGTACTGACACTTTCAAATTCAAGTAAGTTATGACAGAGATGTTTCCTCTTATAAATTTTAATTTATAAAATCATGGCAATAGACCTAATGGAGAGTGTACTCCATAAAATCTACTGTTTCCTTCTATACTGAATGGAATACTTCTATGCTTATGGAATCAGTACTAAGAATGCATAACATTCTCAATGCCTCAATTCTCAATTTTCTGGTGGAACTAGAAAGAATTATGCAGGAGAATGTAGCACAGGAAGATGTCTAGAATTTATTATAAATATAACTGAAAATGCTAAAAAAAATTAATCTTAGATCAGAAGTCTAATAATCAGAAAAGATCTGGGTTGGTGAAAAGGAAAAAGGGTATATAAAAACCACAACTCTCACCATCATACCTTGACCACATTTCCTTTCATTAAAAATCCACACATTATTTGAAACTGGCAAAATCTTTTTGTTGTTGTTGCTCATAAATAATCTGGGGATTTGGTGAGAGCCAGGAGCTCCCTTTCAGACAGACACAGAGTTGTACCTGTTACCCAAATAACCACAGTTTTATTTTCTATGCTATTTCTAGATTTTTGAAATTGCTCTAACACTTATCTGCAGAGTCAAGGTTAAAAACAACTCTACTATGCAGAAACTTTAAACACGTAATTATTTCTCCTCCCCTATTGAATTGAAATATCATCTAAGTTTAAGCTAGAAAATCTTGCTACTAATCTACATGTAGAGTATTTTGTCCTCCCCGGAAATACATCAGCTTCTATCTCAAACTACTTTAACGGATTAGTTTTCAATATCAAAGATCATCATGCACCCAAACATATCCCCAATGTTCCAGCTATCTGACAAAATTAAGTCTTAAAGTTTAGTATTACTCTTCATTACTCTTCAAATGACTTCAAAAGAGCGGCAACTCAAGCCTTCAACAAAGTTGCTCATTAAATAATTACTTATACTGATTAAAAAAAAAGAATCAAAAGCATGGACACAACCTAAAATTCTAAAAAGGAAAAATACTAATGGACTATTCTATTATTATAATATAATATTAATGGAAATTTGATGCAAAGGAATGACAGGGTGTATGTATCACAAACATAAAATGCCCTCACATAAAGCAATGTCACCAGTGATGTCACCCATGAAGGCTGGGTGACTAAATGACAGAGTAGAAAGCACAAGCAAAACCTAGATGCAAAGGAAGTCAAGAAGGCGGTTTCCTAAACTCCAGTCTGCCTTTGAAGTTTCTCCAAATAGTTCTGTTTTCAAGTATTTCAAAGATAGAAGACAAAGTGAAAGGATGGCAGGCTACAATGAAAGACATGCATTATTTATATTATTAAGCTGACCTGACCTTTTTTCTCTATCTGCCAAGCCACAATGAGATTAACCAGCACACAGAGAGGATCAGATGAATGGAAACTGTAAAACAGTTTCTTCACTCACACACACACACACACACACACACACACACACACACACCACCTAGACTGTGTAAGGGAAAGTGTTGTTATATTTAAAATAATCCTCTAAATCCAACAAAAAACAAACCTACTTTTTTATAATGTGCCATGCCTGGCCCCAATAAAAAAAGTTCAAATGAGCTGGAGAAATGGTCTTTGCTTTTACAAAGGACCTAAGTTTGGTTCCAGCACCCACATCTGGTGTCTCACACAGCTACCTGTAATTCCACCTCCAAAGGAGACCCAACAATCTCCTCTGGACTCCAGGGGCTCCACACAACATGTTGGTGGAGAGAGAGGGGGGAGGGGGGGCAGAGAGAGAAAGAGGGAGAGGGGGGGAGAGAGAGAGGGAGAGAGAGAGGGGGAGAGAAAGGGGGAGAGAGACAGGGAGAGGGAGAGGGGGAGGGGGAGGGGGAGAGGGAGAGGGAGAGGGAGAGGGAGAGAGAGAGAGAGAGAGAGAGAGAATTTAAAATTCGTTGTTAAAAGAACAAAATGGAAAGGAAGGGTGGGTAGACGGTTCAGTGGATAAAGGACTTGCTATGTAAGCTTCAGACTGAGACTGAATTCCCAGAACATGTGTAAGACTTCTTTCAATGATGGACTATAATGTGGAAGTATAAAGCCAAATAAACCCTGCTGTGGGATGGTCTGTATGTTAAGTGTGTTGCTGATTGGTCAATAAATAAATTACTGATTGGCCAGTGGCCAGGCAGGAAGTGTAGGCAGGACAAGGAGGAGAATAAAGCTGGGAAGTGGAAGGCTGAGGAGAGACACTGCCAGCCGCCACGATGACAAACAGCATGTGAAGATGCCGGTAAGCCACGAGCCACGTGGCAAGGTATAGATTTATAGAAATGGATTAATTTAAGCTGTAAGAAAAGTTAGCAAGAAGCCTGCCACGGCCATACAGTTTGTAACCAATATAAGTCTCTGTGTTTACTTGGTCGGGTCTGAGTGGCTGTGGGACTGGCAGGTGAGAGAGATTTGTCCTGATTGTGGACCAGACAGGAAAACTCTAGCTACAAAACCCTTTCGTCCTCAAGTTTCTGTTGGTCATGGTGCTTTGTAACAGCAGTAGTAACCCTGACTAAGGCACCTGAGGTTGTCTTCTGACATCCACTGGTGCACTACAGCATGCACATGCCCTAACACAGATATGAACACATGCACACACACAGGATATAAGAATTGTTTCTGCCCATCTTTTCTTCCTCATAACTCATCTTTGATGCATATATGCTTGTGAAAAGTCCTCTGTACATTACAAAGCTGACTGAAAATCTTGAAATAGAAGTTGCTGAGCAAAAATGACTGGAGAGATGCCACAGAACTCAATACTAAGAGAACCTATAGAGATTACAGTAGTTCACTAAGACATTTACAAAGACAATCCAACATATTCAAAGATAAAACCACCATCAAACAGATGTTTCAAAGACAAAACCAAACACACAAAAGGCAAAACAAAAACAAACAAACAAAAAAACCACTGACCATCTATTGATTAGTATTAAGAACCGGTTAAAGAACAGCTAATTACATCTGAATTGGACCCATTTACTCAAAACAGGCTAAGGTATCATCCATACAGAAGTTATCTGTAGAGAAGTCACATTTAAACTGTGACAAAAGTCTTAGTACAAGCTATAAATCTAACTGGACTTATGCTATCTAGAACAACCTACCAAATATACCACTACACAGCAATTCCTGTACAGATACCCCCACCTTTATTTTTGCAGAAATAAATAATGAACCCAGAGCCCTTCACGTGCTAGGAAAGCATTCTGCTTTAGCCTGGCAATTTCTTATAAAGGAACCAGACTTAGTTCAAGGCTGTAGTCTACAAATAAAAGATCAAAAGAGAACAAAAAGGGAAAAAAAAAAAAAAGCCGAGCAGTGATAGCGCACTCCTTTAATTCCAGCACTCAGGAAACAGAGCCAGGTGGATCTCTGTGAATTGAAGGCCAGCCTGGTCTACAGAGCAAGATCCCACCAAAACTACCCAGAGAGACCCTGCCTCAAAAAACAAACAAACTAAAAAACAAAAAACTATCAAAAGATAGAAAGAACCTAATATTTTCTTTTTCATTTGAAACATTGAGGTTATAAATATTAAATACTCAATTTTATTAGATAGTGAATGAATCTCTAGAACATTCAGGTGTTTCTTCTTAATCATATTTAATACTTGGAAAATTTTACATCATTTGCAATTCACATGAGAATGGCCATGAACCTAACATGATGAATAGTACTGGATATGCAAGAATTAATATACTGCATGCAAATAGTCAAATCTCTTATCTTGTGAGACACAGCTGAAGAAACAATCTTACCAAAAGAGTTTAAAAGGACTATTGCCACCCCACCTCTGTCTGCCTCCGATTTCTGGTGTAGCTCAGTTGTTACTCTCTTCAGGGAACTCTCCTTGATCCACCAGGCTCAAGTGATCCATCACTGACGTGTTCTTCACGTTCATTTCCTATGTCTGCCAGGCCTACCACACCCCCGCCAGGCATACAAATCACAACATTCATGCATTACAATTTCAATACTTCACACTTAACTCTTTATAACCACAAGTGAACTAAAAGCTCCACAAAAGTGCAAGAATGGTATTTTCTGTTGACTCTTTTGTGCTGTGTCTACATTTATTATGGATAGCACGTGTCAGGCACTAAACCATTCTTTGCAGAAAGAAGGTATGGAGAGAAATGACACACACTCAAGAGACTAGCAAATCTGGTATTTCGTTATTTTTTATTTAATTTTGTGTGGGTGTTTATGTGCATGTGCTTGTGTGTACCATTTATGTGCCAGTGCTGGCAGAGGCCAAAAGAAGGCAACATATCTCCTGGAACCAGAGTTACAGACAACTGTGAGCCACCTGATACGGGAGCTGGGAACCGAACCTGAGTCTCCTACAAGTGTGGCAAGTGCTCTTAAATTAAGTAGAATGTGGATTAAACAATGCAAAACATTCTTACTATAGTTGTTTCAGCCACTGACATACATACTTTTTATCATTCAAGCATTGTGACTTCAATACACGGGCTACTTGAAAGAAAAATCATTTATGATCCCAAAGGCAACTGCTTAAGTTAGCCTTTTTCTGCTACAAGATAAAGAAGCTTCAAAACATATTAGAGATAAGAACAAATGACTGTGCACTCATAACAGACCATTGAAGAACGTCACCAATAAGTCAACCAAAACAAAGTCCTAGTTTTCCTAGGAACTTGTGTTGTCTCTGTTTTAGTAATAACAACAAAAAGAAACCCTAACAGCTATGTACTCTACCTAAACTACTTCCACAAGCCCAAAAAGGAAAGAGGAGGAAAAGCCAGAAAAAATTGGACCAATCTTTTAAAACAGATGAAAATGAGGAAAGAATCAGAGAAAAAAAGCAACATTTTCTGTTTGGATCTGCTACGA
This sequence comes from Peromyscus eremicus, assembly GCF_949786415.1. Lineage (NCBI taxonomy): Eukaryota > Metazoa > Chordata > Mammalia > Rodentia > Cricetidae > Peromyscus > Peromyscus eremicus. The sequence continues at coordinate 47,585,936 of NC_081422.1, forward strand.
AAAAGAATACACTAAACTTGGGGCTTGAGGCAGAGTTTGGCTCACCCAGCACCAGCCTCTCCTGTATTATGAGCACATTCCTGCCCCTTGCCCTCATTTCAGCTGAAGATAAACTAGGATGCTTTTTTAAAGTTCACACCTGAGTACATTTATATTTATCCCCTTCCCCTCTCTTCCATGCTGGAGCCTTAGAAGGAACTCGAGGCCAGATGATGTTCATTGTTACTGAGACCACACTAAGCAAGAGCTGTGTCTCTGCTGTGCTAAATTAAAGGGGTTGAATGATGAACATTAGAACCCTTTGGAGTGACACAAGAGACATCACTTTGGATAACTCCAGAGGCCTGGGGATAGTTCAAATTCTCCTGCAGCTGTGCAATGACCTGAGAAGAAGGACAGAAGTAGAAACTTTAAAATCCTGGCAGATCTCCCTGGGGAAGAACTACTGACCACAGATTCAGTCATTCTTTACTAAATCTGGCTCTGCTTCTGCCTTCATCCTACTGACAAAGTGTCTTTCCATGTAGAAAGACAAAAGTGTTACTTACAATGAATATTTATGAGCAGCAACAAAGCACAGGAAACTTTCAAATAAAACCAATTCATACTAGTTCAAGACTAACTGATATTTTCTAATTGTTCTATCAAGTCCCTTAAGACTGAACTCATCTTCGGAAGCACCAAGTTTATATCCAAAAAATAAGCTTCTGAGAGTCATGATAACCAGATCAGCATGAGAACTGTTGATACTTGGTGGAGCCCAGAAAGAGCACAGCAAGTAAATCTGTAAACATGCAAGGAGAACACCCAAGAGCTGGTAGCACAAAAGCTTAGTAATCATCAAGTCGGCAACAGGCAAAGACAAGATGAAGCCCAACTGGAACAACATAGGACACCTGTGGCTACATTATTTCTGTAAACAGTAGTAGCTTCAGCAATTATTACTATTAAATTTACTATCTTTAGTCTTCTGAATACTTTAGCTAAATATAGACTACTATTTGTACCTTATAATAAACCCTGCTTTCTAGTCTAGGGAATGATAAATAGGGTTTACATTGTATATCAATTCCACTTGATTGAT